>NC_079412.1:25976019-26011019 GCF_026213295.1 Gadus chalcogrammus | reverse complement strand
TATGAAACACACAGACACACGCGCACACACACACACACACACACACACACACACACACACACACACACACACACACACACACACACACACACACACACACACACACACACACACACACACACACACATATATAGAGACACACACACACACACACACACACACACACACACACACACACACACACACACACACACACACACACACACACACACACACACACACACACACACACACACACACACACACACACACACACATTCATATAGAGACACATGCACACACACACATGTGTTGCCATGGTGATTCTTCACTGCTAAAGTTATTTAAGAGTTTAAGGTGTCAGAAAGAGACAAAGTTCAAACACAGCATATAATGAATTATCTGATATTATGCAAATGTTGGAAATGTACAAAGGGAACTCAGAATAGGAAGTTATATTGAATTATTTTTTTGCTTCCTCTCCTCTCCTGTCCTCTCCTGACTTTTCCTCCCCTCTCTCCTCCCCTCTCCTGTCCTCTCCTCTCCTCTTCTCTCTCCTTCACTCCTGTCCTGTCCTCTCCTTTCCTCTCCTCTCTGCTTCACCCCTCTCCTCTCGACTCTCCTCTCCCCTCCCCTCCTCTCCTCTCCTCCCCCCCTCCCCTTCTCTCCTCCTCTCTCTCTGTGGCAGATGAATGATGCGATGGGCTTCGAGCTGCCCTGGCTTTACTTCGTCAGTCTGGTTATCTTTGGCTCCTTCTTCGTCCTGAACCTTGTTTTGGGAGTGTTGAGTGGGTAGGTGCCGCATCTCACTTTGACTAATTGTGTTTTTCTTTCCTACTATTTTTTGGCTGTCCGCTGTCCGTCTAAAGGCAGGGTATTCATAATTAGCCGGTTTATAAATAGGCTTATGAACTCAACTGACAGTTTGAAGTTAGTTGTATTGACTACTAAGTATCCCCATAAGTTGACCAAATAAGCTGAGCTATACAGTGGCAAACAGTTGAATGGTTTAATAGATCATCACAGATAACAACAGCTTCAACCTTTTTTCTCTTGGAATGGTTGCAATGGTTTTCCATTGCAAGCTGAACACGAATAATCACTTCCACCAGTGACGGGTTTCTTTCGCGGGGCGACGTTTGGGCCTTTCCAGAGAGTTCTCCAAGGAGCGCGAGAAGGCGAAGGCGCGTGGAGACTTCCAGAAGCTGCGTGAGAAGCAGCAGCTGGAGGAGGACCTGAAGGGCTACCTGGATTGGATCACGCAGGCCGAGGACATCGACCCAGAGAACGACGAGGACTGCGACGAAGACGGCAAGCGCAACCGTAAGCGCCACTCAACCGTCAACTGACACCCAGCTAACACCCTTAAAGGGGACCTATTATGCTTTTTCGACTTTTATGACCTCTAAACGTTGTTATAATGATTGATAGTCATGTTTAACCATACACAAAAAACGATGTCGATTTTCGGGAAACTCTTCCTCTCATCTGGGCGCTTTCAGCATTCTCTGTCAATGCTCGGTTTCGTCCTTCTCCGCCCCCTCCCTGCCAACCCAACTCCGTTGTGATTGGTTACCTTCCTTGAAGCGCACGCGGGAAGTTTGACCAGGCATATGGGGGCGCGGCAGGAGTACGTCTACGTCAGGGGTGCCCAACCTTTTTTGACCCAAGATCTACTTTTCAAGTAGCCAACCTCCCGAGATCTACCAGCAAACCTACCTTCAAGCGGGGGGGGGGGGGGGGGGGGGGGGGGTAGAGAACAATTGTTGACGGGGGGATTGTATCGTGAACCTACGGACTTCAGTGGGGGTTTCATTCCGTCTGCGCACGGCACCTTCTCAACGATAATCAATAATCTTCCTCCCACTCAGGGTGAAAATGGTAGGTCTTAGCTTGTTTCCCCTCAGCCATGCCAACGTATAGGAGTGTGTAACTACTGTTGACGGCTTTCAACTGCTGTTAACAGCACATGCGCTACCGCGCGTATATGTCCCGCGCAAATTTAATTTAATTAAAAAAAAAAAAAAAAAAAAAACCCTCGCGATCGACTTGGGATCTGTCGGCGATCTACTGGTAGACCGCGATCGACTGGTTGGGCACCCCTGGTCTACGTAGATGATTCCTGTGAATCCCAAACGTTGTCCCGAGTGTTTAGCGCTCTGCACATCCCCCCCAGGCTGTCAGCAGGGAATACGTCGAAATGTATGTACATCATTATTTGACACTTTAATATGGTTAAACATGACTATCAATCATTATAACAACGTTTATAGGTCATAAAAGTCGAAAAAGCACAATAGGTCCCCTTTAAGCTCTATGTGACTCTATCTACCTCTTTCCCCATCACACTCTTCCCCCCCCCCCCCTCTCTCTCTCTCTCTCTCTCTCTCTCTCTCTCTCCTCTCTCTCTCTCTCTCTCTCTCTCTCTCTCTCTCTCTCTCCTCTCTCTCTCTCTCTCTCTCTCTCTCTCTCTTTCTCTCTCTCTCTCTCTCTCTCTCTCTTACTCTCTACTCTCTACTCTCTACTCTCTCTCTTTCTCTCTCTGTCTTTCTCTTTCCCTCTTTCTCTCTCTCTCTCTTTCCCTCTTTCTATCTCTCTCTCTTTCCCTCTTTCCCTCTTTCTATCTCTCTCCCTCTCTCATGCTCTCGTTTTTCTCTCTCTCATTCTCTCGTTTCTCTCTCTCTCTCTTTACTCTCTCTCTCCCCCCCCCTCTCTCTCTCTCCCCCCCTATCTCTCTCTCATGCTCTTGTCTCTCTCTCTCTCTATCTCCATCTCTTAACACTTGATTTTAATTTATGTATTTCTAAACTGAATCCCTGCAGGCCAAATGGCAGTTTGAGTGGCAGTGAAAAGAACATGAATGTGTAACTACTGTATTTTTATGTGTTTTTCCCCTTCAAATATAGTAGAAGAGCAAAGCTGACATGTGGCCATTTCTTTCTCAAGCTTAAACATCTCTTAACAGCAATGGCTAACGTCTGTTGTACAATCTGTGTTACGCATATACAAACCTACCTCCCTCATATCTACAGAGTTCAATCACAAAAATAGTGAATGGATCAAAACAATTACATTCAAACTGGACATCTCCTTTAAATGTAAGGTCGACCATCACACTGGTTGAACAGCAAAAATGGACCACACACACGTCCTGTATGCCTGTCTGTCTGTTGTCCTCCTACAACTTTACACTGAGCAGTGAGCCTCACAACATTTCATCCACTTCATCTAAGCCCACTGCTAGGAGCCGCGATGTGGGAATGTAATCCATGAGCCTTTACACATTCCGTTCAATTGTTGTTTATACACGCACGTGAAGAGGTCTCTCCTGTGCGCTATGGCCTGTTGGACTACTGTGAGTCATCCGCGAGTCATCCGCGCGGCTGAAGTATGTGTGAAGCTGTAGAATTGCATAGCAGCAACCGTCCGCCAAAAAGCGGCGTGCATCTTTCTGGGGGATTTACTTGCTTTAAGTTTGTTGTCGCCCTGTCCTGTTGATGACTAGTAATACACTCCCTGTTGCTCCCTGTTGAAGTTCCCATTAACAGGCATTGTTATTAAGTATCTTTTTTCTCAGACTACACGAATTCTAGTCAAGTATAGTGTGACCATTGGGCATTGGCATATCCCAATGTCTATTAAATTCGATCCGGAAACAGTGAGGAACAATATGTTGGTTTCAAGGAAAAACGATTGCCTTGAAACAAAGGAAAATATAACATTTTGTCTTAAACTACCAACATACTAATTATTCTGCCGTGGCCTTGACATTGTGCTACCATGGTAACAACAGGACAAACGGTTTGATGAGAGGGCATGTATGTGCGTCTGTGTGTGTGTGTGTGTGTGTGTGTGTGTGTGTGTGTGTGTGTGTGTGTGTGTGTGTGTGTGTGTGTGTGTGTGTGTGTGTGTGTGTGTGTGTGTGTGTGTGTGTGTGTGTGCGCAGACTGTTGTTCAAGATTGCTACATTAACTACCATTATATATAATTACTACATCAATACAGTTCAGAAGCGGATGATATCACAGGCCCTGTAATAAGGCTGATCATTTCACTCAGCCCTGAATGAAATTATTAAAATCCTTACCTGTCTGCCTATACCTACCTGGCTACCTGCACGCCCTCTGCACTCATTGCGCTTGACCGGAGTCAATGCTAGGCAGACCAATTGCTAAAGCTAATGAGCTAGTCATGTGTTCTGGGGGAGTTGCTTTGGATGGAGGCCTGAAGGGAGGGGTGGGACTTTTTTCAGTTGTTTTTTTTCTGGCTGGTTACTCAAAATGACCTCGCCCTAGCTTAATTACATAGGGCCAAATAATTCCTAGAACCTCAGAGTTCGATACAAATAATAATATGTATCAGGAAGATGTATAGACTACAGAGGTAATGTCGCCCTCTAGTAGTCACAAAGTATATGACTGCATGATTTCAAAGTAGCTTGCCATGAATTCTGTACATGAATCCTGTACATGTGTGGAGAGATCTGACCAGGATTTACTGCCCATGCTATAACCTTTACTGTTTGTATAATTCTTAGCCACTTGATTACGACCAATGACAATTCATCAGTTTGACGTGTGTTGATAATTTCTTCTCCTCATATTTAGAGGTTGCTACAGAGATTAAATTAATTATGTAACACACAACACACACTGACAACCCTCATCAAGAATAGACCGAACAGGAATACACAAGAACACACGGTCCATAACAGTCAGTATGTCCTCACTCTCAAACCTTTCGGGGGATTTATTGTGTGCCTCATACCGACCACACGACACTTGTTCCAATTAAAATTACATTGGCACTTCGTTTAAACAAGATACAATGCTGAACATCACAAGAGAAAACGCTGAACATCACAGGATATGTGTTCCACATTTGCACATTTGTGGGAAAGCTCTTGGCTGGCGTTGTGCGTAGGCGATGCCTTGCTGTCCGTTTGAAGATTCTCCTTCCGTCTCCAACCGTCTCCATTTATTTCCTCTACGTCCAATAGTTCTTTCCTTCTATCATCATTCTCTCTCTCTCTTTCCCTCTCCCTCTCGCTGTCCCTCTCTCTCTCTCTCTCTCTCTCTCTGCTTCTCTCTCTCTCTCTCTCTCTCTCTCTCTCTCTCTCTCTCTCTCTCTCTCTCTCTCTCTCTCTCTCTCTCTCTCTCTCTCTCTCTCTCTCTCTCTCTCTCTCTCTCTCGCCCTCTCTCTGTCCCTCTCTCTCTCTCTCTCTCTCTGCTTCTCTCTCTCTTCCTCTCTCTCTTCTCTCTCTCCCTCTCTCTCTCTCTCACTCTCACTCTCCCTCTCTCTCTCCCCCCATCTCTCTCTCACACTCTCTCCCTCATCCCTTATTGTTTTCACACTCCCTCTCTCTCCTCTCTCTATCTCTCTCTCCTTCTCTCCTTCTCTCTGTATCTGTCTTTCTTTAGATTTATTTTCTCATGCTCTTTTTAACTTCTCCCGACGCCTGCACATTATATATATATATATATATATATATATATATATATATATATATATATAAATAAATAAAAAAATCTGGATTTGTCTAATTGGGGTTTTAAAGGTTGTGTGTGCTAACTAGGTGGATAACCTTCTGATCATCAACGATTCCGGTCTATTATCTGTATGAGATATAAATATCTGTATATATAGTGTGTGTGTGTGTGTGTGTGTGTGTGTGTGTGTGTGTGTGTGTGTGTGTGTGTGTGTGTGTGTGTGTGTGTGTGTGTGTGTGTGTGTGTGTGTGTGTGTGTGTGTGTGTCTAAGTGCCTGTGTGTGAGTGTGTGTCTGTTCAGTATGAGCATCACTTTGTACATCTCAGGAAAGTTACCCTTGCGGTGTCTTGTGTACCGGTAACCGTACACAACCATGCTGCTAACCTCCCTCCCTATATACCACTGTCTTCTAACGTCTGCTTTAGTGCCTTTCAACCTTGAGTTATACTATCCCCAGCACATTTATCTGTCTGTGTCTTTCTATTCCCTTACTCTGGTCTCTGCTGTAACCCTGCTCTTTCTTGTTTCATCTAGCACTGTCTAGAGCCTTTTAGAGACTGCCGGGCTGCTAACTCTTCTCTTCGTAGTTCCTGCAGTGTTGCTGTTCCTTGTGGATTAACTCTTTCCCTGTAATGTAGCGCTAACATCCTCTTGTTCCTCTACTTTTTCTTCTTCTTCTTCTTCTTCTTCTTCTTCTTCTTCTTCTTCTTCTTCTTCTTCTTCTTCTTCTTCTTCTTCTTCTTCTTCTTCTTCTTCTTCTTCTTCTTCTTCTTCTTCTTCTTCTTCTTCTTCTTCTTCTTCTACCTCCTCCTCACCATGCTTCTTAGTTGTTTTTTTTCTTCAGATTTACAGTGCACTGTTTCTGTGTCCAGAACCTACCAAAATCTTCCAATTTTGTTTTCATTGACAGTGATTATTTCACCTCAGTTCGTGTTCATAACGATAAATGTTGTATTGCTTTATTTATTAGAGCTATCGTATTAGTGGCCTCCGGTTTTCCATTGTATATTCAACAATGAAAACATGTTTTTTAGTGTGACTAAAGTACTTTCAGCTAAGAATCCAAATTCTTTCCTATATCAGTCCTATATTTCCTATCTATTATTTATATTCAATAATGTATGAGTTGACCTAGTTTAAGAAATCCCTCCATACAGACCACACCACCCTCATTATTCAGAGCCACTAATCTAACCTTCATCATGTTTTACCTTCAACTCACAACATTCACCTTCATTTTATAGAATTGTCTGGACAAAGAAACTGTGTCTGTATAGTATTTATTGTATGCACTGGTTTGTACTGTAGTGTTATTCCCTGCTGACTTTTGTTTTGTAGTGTACTCACTTACCCCATCCCTGCTGTCTGACTCTGTGAACTGCATGTTGGTGTCACCAAGGTGTCACCTTAGCCGACCTCACTGAGAAGAAGAAAGGAAAGTTTGGCTGGTTCACTCAGTCTACAGAAACACAGGGTAAATGTGTGAAATGTGTATGTTTGTGTGCATGTGTGTTGAGAGAGGGAGAGATGAATCAAAAGACTCATTGTGTGTGTGTGTGTGTGTGTGTGTGTGTGTGTGTGTGTGTGTGTGTGTGTGTGTGTGTGTGTGTGTGTGTGTGTGTGTGTGTGTGTGTGTGTGTGTGTGTGTGTGTGTGTGTGTGTGTCTGCGCGTGCGTTTATCTGTGAGCACATCCGTCTGCGTTGTTTAAGTGTGTTGTGGGTGCTTGGCTTGTGTTTTGAATCAACATTACCGTTCTTCATGCTCATCACAGGGCTCTGCCTGCTTTTTATATTTAGCGGGGACATTCAGAGCCTTCAGCAGAACGCAGGCGTTCACATTAGACATAAGTGGATTGCAAACCGAAATAGAGATGCATCGTTGGATTCAAATAATGGACCACGGCTGTATTCTGCCTGGTGGCGGCTGTCTGTGTTAGACCTCCATAGAGGAGGTGGAGGAGGAGGGGGAGGTGGGGGAGTTGGAGGAGGAGGAGGTGGAGGAGTAGGAGTAGGAGGAGGAAGATGATGAGGAGCAGGAGTAGGAGGACAAGGAGAAGAAAAGTGTTGAATTTCATATTTCATGAAGTCTATATATTTCATTTGTAGACTTCTTCGTATACGTTTTTTCTAGATAAGTTGGCAGTGTCATATTTTGCGAGTTCATTGTAATTGCCAATTCAAAGTCAAACTGTAAGATATTGCCTTCCAAGACACAGACCGAAGGAAATTCGAAGGTAGAAACAACAAGAGATTAATAACATCAGCTAGCAAGGTTAAGCCCTGCAAAGTACATTTTCATTTGATGGTATCCTAACATCAAGATCCTAGATCAACTTTACAGGAAATGAAAAAAACAGTAACATATTTTGGATTTGGTGTGACAGGAACATGCTGTTTCATTTTTATCTTTGTGCTGATTTCATATTCGATTCAAATGTGATCATACTTTTTGTTTGATGTGGCATCTTAGGTGGCATTAATATTTGTACTTTGAGGAAATGTTAGTGACTTTTTGGCAACAGTCTCATCATATTAGGTAAGGACATGTATCAATCCATGGCTGTCATGTCAATCAATCGATCAATCAATCAATCAATCAATCAATCAATCAATCAATCATCAATCAATCAATCAATCAATCAATTCATCTCCATCAATTCCTGTAAAGGGAACTTCCTGAGTGTTCCAACTGAACACATCTAACTTCCTGCTTCCTGTGTGATGTCACAGCGAGCATACCCACGAGCGAGACTGAATCTGTGAACACGGAGAACCCCAGCGGAGAGGAGGGCCGCTCCAAATGCTGCGGTCAGATATGGTACGCACACGCACGCACGCACATACGCAAGCGCGCACACACACACACACACACACACACACACACACACACACACACACACACACACACACACACACACACACACACGCTCTCTCTCGCTCTCTCTCTCTCTCTCTCTCTCTCTCTCGCTCTCTCTCTCTCTCTCTCTCTCTCTCTTCCTCTCCATCCCATAATCCCGCGCTCTCTCTTTCGAGGTGTATTCAGTCCAACAGAAACATTTGTAACCATTGAACTCAACGTTGTGCTAACGCTCCACCACACTTGTTCTCCCTCCAGTCTAAACATCAGCAAGTCCAGGGGCAGGTTAGTACGTCGGTGCCCCCCCCCGTCCCCCCCCGTCCCCGTCCTCCATCACTCAAAGCTGCATGATCCCGGCGGCCCCCTCCATCCTGATTTACCGCCAGGGGACCCCCTGTCTTGCATGACCGATTGGGCCCCTGTGTACCTCTTACTCCTGAAGCTGCTACAGGTGTCATTTAACCGTGGTTTCAATCAATCTTCCTCCCATGTCCCTGTGTACCGTGCATCGTGTTTTCATCTTCACTAATCAACCCTTTGAATACTTCGCCTCTCGTCACTTCCCTTACAGCCTTGCCATTATAACCTCTGATCCACGGCCATCATCACATCCTAAAAGCAGTTTGACGTACAACCCGTCTTACTTACTAGTATCCTCAAACAAATACAAAACCCTTCAAGGTTTTAAAAAAAAAGAAATATATAGATTTGTGAAAAACATCCCAGGCATCCTTGAGCAAGATGCCTAGCCCCTACCTGGTATCTTCTAGCCAATAAAACGTCTGTGTAAGTCGCTTTGGACACAAGGCTAAATAGTAAACACTACCACTGCATCCAGCACCTCACCCTCCTGCCTCCATTTTGTTTTTTCCGCAGTCGCCAGTGGCGGCGGTGGAACCGTTTTTGCCGCAGGAAGTGCCGGGCGGCGGTGAAGTCGGTGACCTTCTATTGGCTGGTCATCGTCCTGGTGTTCCTCAACACGCTGACCATCTCCTCGGAGCACTACAACCAGCCGGATTGGCTCACGGAAGTACAGGGTACGAGTGTGCCAGTACAACCCACAGAACCATCTCTTACCTGGCCGCTGAGCTGGTCCTAGAACATGTCTTGCTCTTTGTGGCACGGTGGAATTCATTCTACTCTGTCCCCTTCTCCTCACCTTCCTTCTCTCCTCTCTCCTCTCTCTCTCCCTCTCCTCTCCCTTTTCACTTCCTTTTTCCCTCCTCTCTATGCCTCTTCCCCGCTTCTTTCTCCTCATCTCCCCTTCCCCCTCCTCTTCAGCCCTCCTCTCCTCCACTCTCCTCCTCCTCTTCATCTCCATACCCAATCCTCTTCCCTCCCTCCACTATTCCCTCTCCCCTCCCCTATCCTCTTCAGTCCTCCTCTCCTCCGACCTTCTCCTCTTCACCTTTTCCCCCCCCCTTCCACTTCACTTTTCTCTCCCCTCCCACCTCCCTCCCCCCTCCTCCCCCTCCCCCAGACGTGGCCAACAAGGTGCTCCTGGCCATGTTCACTCTGGAGATGCTGGTGAAGATGTACAGCCTGGGCCTGCAGGCCTACTTTGTGTCGCTGTTCAACCGCTTCGACTGCTTCGTGGTATGCGGGGGCATCGTGGAGACCATCCTGGTGGAGCTGGCCGTCATGTCACCGCTGGGCATCTCCGTGTTCCGCTGTGTGCGGCTGCTGCGCATCTTCAAGGTCACACGGTGAGTGTGTGTGTGTGTGTGTGTGTGTGTGTGTGTGTGTGTGTGTGTGTGTGCGTCATTGTATGTGTACAGGTGACACATATAGGAAGAAACTCCAGCTTTACCTGACACGGAGTGGGGGATATGTTTTGGGGCATGTTTTAGCTATTTCAGCTCTGACGTGCTAATGCTGATCACTTAAGTTTGAACACTTTTGTTTTCTATTGTGTTTTTTTGTTCATTCGATTTTAAATGTGTGTGTGTCTCTGTGTGCGTGTGTCTATCACTTTATAAATGCGTTCAAGTGTGTTCATGTTTTTTTGTTTTCTATAGTGTGTCTTTGTTTACGTGTGCATCTGTCTTTGCTAACGGGTGCGAGAGCCCCACGGACACCTATGTGTCACACTCCTCTTCCTAACCGCACTTCTCCCGAAGGCATTGGGCGTCGCTAAGCAACCTGGTGGCGTCGCTGCTGAACTCCATGAAGTCCATCGCCTCCCTGCTGCTGCTGCTCTTCCTCTTCATCATCATCTTCTCCCTGCTGGGCATGCAGCTGTTCGGGGGAAAGTTCAACTTCGACGAGACGGTCACCAAGAGGAGCACCTTCGACAACTTCCCCCAGGCCCTGCTCACCGTGTTCCAGGTGGGTGCAGGGCCGGCCTCCGCTGGGGGTCAAAGGTCACTCTACCAAAGGAGAGTGAGGAATACACAAAATGTCTGTTTCTTAGAAGTCTGTTCATATGAACAAGCCGACTTAGCTGGGTCTGCTTGATTTTTGTTGTGCCGGATCCTCCTCCCGAGATCTGGCTCCTACCATGTTCCAGACAGTCAGTTCCTGTCTACTACAGACAGCGCTACACCGCCCACACCTCCTCAGACACCTCTGTTTAGTGCTTTTAGCTTTGATCGATTTCATCACAAGAAAACACACACTCCCATTCTTATTTTCAGTGCTGTCAAACCCCTTGCGATTCTCCCCCATGATGAGAGGTGCAACACACATCAGATGTATTCGTGTAATAAAGACAACCATATTCAGCACGAGCACGCTACGTTGCGAGCACGCGGACCATTCCTTGTGTGTTGTGGTCAGATCCTGACGGGCGAGGACTGGAACCAGGTCATGTACGACGGCATCATGGCGTACGGTGGCCCCGCCTCCTCGGGCATGGTGGTCTGCATCTACTTCATCATCCTCTTCATCTGTGGAAACTGTATCCTGCTGAGCATAATACGCACACACACACGCATGCGTACGTACAGACACATACGTGTGCATGTGCACACACACACCCATGCACACACACATGCACAAACACACACGCATGCACTCACATGCACACACACACACACACTCTCTCACACACACACACACACACACACACACACACACACACACACACACACACACACACACACACACACACACACACACACACACACACACACACACACACACACACACACACACTTGTGTGCACATGAACGTATGCACACACAGCTGTGTCCGTGCCGTACACATCGACCCATACACATCCGTACACATCTACAGTCATAATTACATTTCCTTTCAGTCTTTAATTTTTCCCTCAAGTCGTATGAACAGACATCCTGCTGAACGTCTTCTTGGCCATCGCCGTTGACAACCTGGCAGATGCTGAGAGCCTCAACACGGCTCAGAAAGAGGAAGAGGAGGCAAAGAAGAGGAAGAACAATGCCATGTACGGTGTAGCTGCTAGCTAGCCTGTCGTATCCTGGTGTACCGCTAAGTGAACACTATGGCCTTGACACTGTGGTTAACTGAACGTGGTCCCGTGTCCCTAGTGAAGCTTTTAAAACTTGTTAAATTAGGAATATATTTTTGTTGTTGTTTTAGTAAAAAAGAAAAAATGAAATACTTTATTGATTTAATTTTTGTATTCTTGTGTTTATTCCTACAGCTGTACAATTGCTGACAGGAAGAAAGTAGAGGCCAAGCCAGAGAGCAGAGAAACCAAGGTAAGAGAGAGTGTTGAAGATCTATTGAATTTGTTTGGTTTCTGTTGTTTAAATTATATTGTGTTTATTGATAACTTTAACATGTTTGCTGTCGCTAGGCTGAGGAGCCAGAACCAAGTAATTGTACTGCCTTAAACTTGTATGTGACGTGAAACAATAAATAATCTTGATTCTTGAGATGATTCAATTATTTTATAGTGTCAAGTTTCCTATCTAACTTTGTTTTGGATATATATTAGTGCATTTATGATCTTGATTAATGTCCTTTTACAGTAAACTAAGCCTCACAGTCAAGTGTTGTGTTATTTATTGACAAACCTCTCAATGCCTGTAGGTGGCGGTAGAGAGTGGACTGGAGGAAGATAAAGAGCCATACCCTACTTTGGACACTTCGGGTAAAGCGTGTGTGTGTGTGATTTTTTCTGTGTGTGTGTTTGTGTGTGTGTGTGTGTGTGTGTGTGTGTGTGTGTGTGTGTGTCCTGGTGTTTTTGGGCCTATTTAGCTATTTGAACTATGATTAACTTTAACCACTTTGAAACGTTGTAATGTTGAGATGATGGTGTTTGGTTTCCCCAGCGTGTGAAGAGGAAGAGGAGGAGCTACCAGAGGTTCCTCCGGGGCCACGCCCCCTCAGGATGTCCGAGCTCACCATGAAGGAGAAGACTCCGCCCATCCCCGAGGGCAGCGCCTTCTTCATCTTCAGCAGCACCAACCCGTCAGTCACATCACACACACACGCACGCACATGCACGCACGCACGCACGCCCACACACACACACACAAACACACACGCAGACAAACGCACGTGCATATGTACACACAAACAGACGCACACACTTACTGACACACATACTGAACAAAATCATAAAACAGACATTTACATACGTCATCGTAACCTCCCCCATACACACACACACACACTTACAATTAACAATAATATTATAAAACACAGACATACACTTACACACACGATCATACAACGCACACACACACATGCCCGTACGCACACACAACCAGACACACATTCACAAATGCACAAGCCTTTGCTCTTACTGCCACTATGCGTTGCTGCTACTCAAAAACCCGTGGATCCTTGTCTTTCCTTCTCCGCGTGACGTCTGCAGGTTCCGCGTGCTCTGCCACAAGCTCATCAACCACCAGATCTTCACCAACCTCATCCTCGTCTTCATCATGCTCAGCTCCGTCTCCCTGGCCGCGGAGGACCCCATTCGCAACTTCTCCAGACGCAACTTCGTACGTTTAGACACCATAACACGGGTCGTTAGGTTCATGAGGACATGGGGCTCGTGTGGCGGCAGGATAGTGGAGCGGTCGATGGGTTTAACTCACCGGCTGGAAGGTACTGGGTTTGATTCCCAGCTGGTTGAATCCTTTAAGGAGATGCTCTAACCCCGACCTGATCCTTTATGAGTAGTAATGAGTTCACTCCGAGTGGCTTTGGATAAAAGTGACAGCGAAAAGGCCAAAATACTGTACAATGTATTTAGGGGCACTGTATTTAAGGTGTTTGATAGCATTGTTTTAGATACATACAGAATGTTGACTGCTTGTTGTTTGAGTATGTTTATGCCACACCCACTGCTTCAGCCATTGGCTCGAGCATTCCCTTTGATCGTACCCGATGTTAAAAATGTGTGTTGGGTAAACCATCATCTTCATCGTGCGATGATGACTCTAACCTGTGCCTTGCCTTTTTCAGATACTTGGTTATTTTGACTATGCTTTCACCGCAATCTTTACTGTTGAGATCCTCTTGAAGGTAAATGTGGCCGGCTGTGCTGTGCTTATACTGTACTGGGTAGGACCTCAGTAACTCCCTGCTTGTTTGTTTGTGTTTATCTATGTGTGTGTGTGTGTGTGTGTGTGTGTGTTTGTGTCTGTGTCACTCTGATTACCTCCTCAGATCCTAAACAATGCAGATTATGTCTTCACTAGTATGTTTACATTTGAGATCCTCATTAAGGTAAACAATGGTAGGGACTGTTACCGTGGCAACAGCAACCCCCCGCCGCTTCCGAGCACGCCCGTGCACGCCACTTCCTCCCGCCCTGGTGTTTCATTCAAAATGGCCGCCCACCTGTCTTATTGTTATGGAGTCTTGTCCGTCTCTGTGGAGACCATGCGTTATATTTTAGTCATTTTATATTGTCTATATTCCATCAGTCACTCAATAATTGAATGTAATTACATAGTAATACTGGAGGTTACTATTTGTCAATATATTTTTTTTTTCTACCTTTTTGTGGAACGCTGTTATTTTCTCACAACATCGTTGCAGTTAGATTGAAATATTTATTTGCTAAATCAAAACAGGATCTTTTTTTCAGAAAAAAATAATTATAAAAAAAGTCCTAGTTTTTGAGACTTTTTGTGGATCTGGTACTGTTACCGACAGTCATATCACAGAAAGGCTATATTTTCTTCTGGAATGTGCCGGCCTCTTGAATAGTGAGAGTCACTTTTTGTGACCACTTGTGTCCACGTTCAAGCCAATGACCCCCACTGTGTGTTCAAGTATTTCACCCCGGTCAACGACACTCACCCTCTTCACCTTGTTGCCATGTTCCAAGTTCCTTCCATGGAATCTGCTTGTTCAGTTTCAATCAACAAGGACTCCATTACACCACTATTGCACTTTTTTTTATTGAGTGTGTATGTGTGTGCGTGCGTGTGGACATGCATGTTTGTTTTTCACACTGCATTTTGAACACTATCTTATGTGGTGATGATTACTTGGATCAGCAGCTCAGCTTCATGAATGTTTTAGGACATTACATTTCATTTTTACACAATGATATATATCATATATATTATAAAAGCAGCTTTGAGATATTTTTCTTTGGCTAGATATTTTTCTAGTTAAAAATATTGATTTGTCACTGCATTTCATGGAAGTTATATTGACTGCATGCTTAAATTCAGTAAATGAATCAACATGTTTATATGTCTATTAATATGAATCCAAATGTCTATATCCAGTCCTTACCCTCACCTCTGCGTGTGTTCAGATGACAGCGTTCGGCGCGTTCCTCCATAAAGGGGCGTTCTGTAGGAACTACTTCAACCTCTTAGACCTGCTGGTGGTGGGCGTGTCTCTGGTGTCCTTCGGAATTCAGTAAGTTACCGTTGGATCGAACATGTAGAAGGCACCACTCATGTTGGATGTTGATCAAAGTCCTGCTGTTTCAAGACAAGATCGCACATATACATATCTCAGGACAGCTGCTGAACTGCTTCATGTCTGTTCTCTATGTTATCCGATTCACACATGACCCCATACAGGAAATACTCCGGAACATTTCTGGGATATCTTTGTTGTGTACGGGGAATGGGTTTACCTAGTGCTTTGCACCTGGTTCTATGAACACCCTTACTGTACCGACTGCGATATATTGTTTCACCTTCATCTAACAAATGTACTTCTTGTAAGTCGCTTTGGGTAAAGTCATCTGCATAATGCCCTAAATGTAAATGTAAATGATTAGACTGCAAAAGGGGCTTGATATTCCTTTTCCAAATGCATGAAGACATTCAACGTGAATGTCTAATCGTTGCATCTGTTGCAATTTTAGATACATTTTTCAACTGTTCCTAATATATATGTAAATTTGCTGCTTCAATGACAGTCTGGAGCACATTGTTTGAGTCTTGAGTGGCACGGTTTGGGGCGAGAGACCCTGACGCCCCTGGCGTTCCCTCACCAACAGGTCCTCTGCCATCTCCGTGGTGAAGATCCTCCGCGTTCTCCGAGTGCTGAGGCCCCTGAGGGCCATCAACAGAGCCAAGGGACTCAAGGTGAGGACACATGCAAAGCTCTTCCACCTAGTGGTGCTTTCCGGATTGACCTGTATTTGTGAGGACAGCCCTACTTTCATGCAAGGACAATTTTTGGAAATCAGTGGTCTTTCAGTGGGGAACTCTCCCTTTTCCTCTTCCTCAGCACGTGGTCCAGTGTGTGTTCGTGGCCATCCGAACCATCGGTAACATCATGATCGTCACCACCCTGCTGCAGTTCATGTTTGCCTGCATCGGGGTGCAGCTCTTCAAGGTAACGTTGTGGATGGCCAGTGATGATGTTTTGTATTAGTGTGTGTGTGTGTGTGTGTGTGTGTGTGTGTGTGTGTGTGTGTGTGTGTGTGTTTGTGTTTGTGATCAAATGCGGGGGCCTTGGTCTGAGAAATTACAGATTGAAGAACCACTCTGTTGAGATGGGTCCACGGGATCTTTGCTGTGCTTGACAGTTATTTTGACATAACATCTTTTATGGTGGTACTAAATCTGAAAAATGTCACCCTGATGACTGCTGCCATCCCATTGCGTATTATTAAATTGCCTCACTTTTTCTCTACAGATCAAATTGAGTTAAAGAGAAAATAAATGGCGATGTTCCTATTTTTAAACACTCATGAATTCAAATGGTGATAAAAGGTTATATACAGATGTTAAGTGCAGGTTTATTCCTTCAACCCAATGTTTTTCTTTGTTTGGTTCCTTGCAGGGCAAGTTTTATCGCTGCACAGACGATGCCAAGTCAAGCCCTGACGAGTGCAAGTAGGTCCATCTTCCATCTTGCGTTAGCACACCAGCTGCCGTACTGTGTCTCAAACGCACTGTGTGAATCTGGATTGGTTTTTCTCAGAATGTGCTTATGGTTGGTGTCTGTGTGTGTGTGTGTGCGTGTGTGTGTGTGTGTTTGTCTCATTGAAGTTAGTCACCTCTTTGATAGATTCACCCAATAGCGGCATAATCAACATATTCAAAACAAACTGATGAAAGCTGATGTCATGAACAAGGAACAAGAAAATAGGCCAGGCTTCCCAGCATTGATCTCTATCAAGACTTTGATCTGGGATTCAATCAGGACTTGTGTGAATGCCGTGTCGTCGAGCTTGAAGTCGCTATGTTTACATAATATACCTATTGACTCCTTTCCTTCCGACAGGGGCAACTACATCCAGTACACCAACGGCGACACGGCCCTGCCCATGCTCAGGGAGAGGAAGTGGAACAACAGTGACTTCAACTTTGACAACGTTCTCATGGCGATGATGGCCCTCTTCACCGTCTCCACCTTCGAGGGGTGGCCCTCGTGAGTAGTACCCCCTGTCAGGGTGCATGTGTCTCCACTACACACGGGAATAGTGGACCTCACGCCAGAAAGGCTTTAGAAGTCAGGTGACTCTGTGTAAAAAGAGACAAAGTGCATGTTGGGAGAAGGTTTGGTGCTTGAATGGGTCAATTACAGGACTTTCACTGAGGAGACTTGGATACATGGCTTATATTATTATTTTTAGACGGTGGAATGTGGTTAGGTTTAGGGAACACTAATACTTGGCTAGCTTAAGGCAACACAACTACTTAGATAGGTTAATGGTTAGGGTCAGGCTGAACGCCCTCTCTGCCAGAAGGCCTGAAGGTGCACACTTCTGTCCACACCTCTTTTTGTGTGTTTAAAAAAGAGTTTCACTGTGAGTCTGTGTGAGTGCGCTTGCGGTGCATCCATTGTGTGAGCGGTGCACGTACAACCCGGCCCTGCCTGTGTCTCCCTGCAGCCTGCTGTACAAAGCCATCGACTCCAACCGGGAGAACATGGGTCCCATCTACAACTACCGCGTGGAGATCTCCATCTTCTTCATCATCTACATCATCATCATCGCCTTCTTCATGATGAACATCTTCGTGGGTTTCGTCATCGTCACCTTCCAGGAGCAAGGGGAGAAGGAGTACAAGAACTGTGAGCTGGACAAGAACCAGGTAGGAACCGCGGCATGCAGAGCCCGGAAGAACGCGGGTGTGTTGGGGACGGACACAAATAATGTCTGGAAGTGTCCAAAATAGAATTAAGGCCTGCACCAAGCAAGTGAAAGAATACTGCCTACATTCCTGCTGTATGTGCTTTGCTCCGCCAAACAATATGATTCTATTTCTGATTCTATTTGGGTCGCGCTGCGAATATGAGCCGAAATCTGCACTCTGTGTGCTTTGGGCTTAGGAAAAGGATTCAATCAAGGACTAGCAGCAGCATGAAGGAGCCTAGCTGAGCAAATGCCAGGCATAACTTTTATACTTGCTTCTTTAGAAATCACACCAAAACACTTCATCGCTTATCTCTCTCATCAAATGTTCTACCAGCAAAATAATTAATGGCAAGTTGAGGACCATGCTTCCTCACAACAGGTTCATTCAACTCTCTGAGCCATGTGTGTTTGTTATGTCTCTCTCTCTCTTTCTTCTCTCTCTCTTTCCTCTCTCTCTCTCTCTCTCTCTCTCTCTCTCTCTCTCTCTCTCTCTCTCTCTCTCTCTCTCTCTCTCTCTCTCTCTCCAGCGCCAGTGCGTAGAGTACGCTCTGAAAGCCCGGCCTTTGCGCCGCTACATCCCCAAGAACCCGTACCAGTACAAGTTCTGGTACGTGGTCAACTCCACGGGCTTCGAGTATGTCATGTTCGTGCTCATCATCCTCAACACCCTCTGTCTGGCCATCCAGGTGAGCGGTCCCTTGAGATCCACTTCTTGACAGCAAAGTATTGGATTTGAAGAGCTTTAGCTGAGATTTAGCTGGAGATCAAACACAATGAGATTGAAACAAATGCCTTTTGGGTTTGAGATTTTCGCAGGAAGAGGGGGAGGCGTGTTACGGCCCAAGGCAACTTTGTGATACAAAATGTTCAAGTAGAACATTTTCTACTCGGACATTGTGTGACTTTTTTTTATTCAGTGACAATGTGTTTTTTGGAAAGAAATTATGAATAAATGCATCATGTTTTCAAACCCAAAAATAATCGTGATTATGATTTTTTCCATAATCAGGCAGATTGTATAATGTATAAACACATAGGGGAGAAACAAATATATACTAAATAAATAGTCACATAAACCTACTGTGCATTATTGCCTTTCTTTTTGTCCCACTCCTTTAAGTTATATCCTATTATTATTTTTGATGTTGAGTTTTGGATGATGATGATGTGTATTCCAGCCTTGTTTGCCACTTTCTCCACGGCTTCTTGTCCCCCGCAGCACTATAAGCAGTCTGACATGTTTAGCTCTGCCATGGACATCCTCAACATGGTCTTCACCGGAGTGTTCACCGTCGAGATGATCTTGAAGCTCATCGCCTTCAAACCAAGGGTACAACTCTTCTCTGCTCTCCTCCCCACTCCTCTGCTCCTCATTTCTCCCCTTTCCTCTCCTCCCCACTTCTGTCCTCTCCTCCCCACTTCTCTCCTCTTCACTTCCCTCCTCTCCTCCCCTCTCCTCTTCTCCCCACTTCTCTCCTCCCCACCTCTCTCCTCCTCCTCTCTGACCTCTGACCTGCGTCGTTTCATTGCGACTCGCAGTGATCGATGCGCCGGATCGGAACGCCGCTCCGACATTTCAGATTTCACTTTCACTCTCAGGGACACCAGTTAAGACATGTGAGAGTTAATGCGCTCCGGCTGGGCCGAACGGTAGAAGTCTCACTGAAACGACGTGCGGAACCGAGACCTTGGATTCCATTCATCTCCCTCTCTCCTCACCTTTTCTTTCATCTTCTCTTTCCTTTTCTCCCTCTCTTTTGTCACCTTAACTCCTCTTCCTATCTCCCTTCATCTCCCCTCCTCTCCCCTTTCCCTCTCCTCTCTTAACTTATCCGCCATGTGATTCTCCTCTTATAGCCTTATTTCTAACCTTTTACCCAACCCCTTGTCTCCCTCCCAACCCCCCCCCCCCCCCCCCCTCCACACTTCATCCCCTGTGACCCCTGACCTCACTGTGTCTTTTTTCCTTTTCATGACCCCCTCTCCCCCATCCCTCTCCACTGTTACCACCTCTCTCCTGGCTGTACGTTACCGTGGCGACCAGGGCTACGTGGGTGACGCCTGGAACGTCTTTGACGCTCTGGTGGTGATCGGGAGTGTAGTCGATATCGTCCTCAGTCAGGTAGACCCTCGTAGACCCCCCCCCCCCCCATCCCCTTGAACTCCTCCTCCTCCTCCTCCTCCTCCTCCTCCTCCTCCTCCTCCTCCTCCTTCTCCTTCTCCTCCCCCTACATCCGCTGCAGCACTTTCCTTTCCTTATTTCTTTCTCGCCTTCCGCCCTCCATTTCTCTCACTGCTCTGCTCATGTTGGTCGTTTCGTAGTAGTTTGTTGTTTTCTCTGAGCTGGCGTTGTTTTGGACTATCTGCTTTTATTACAATTCGTTGTGCACAAGGTCGGGGTTGGACATCATAGGCTTTGGTTCACACACAACACACACATCAGCCGACACTGACCAAATATCAGTATAGGTGGATCAAATCCAAAATGGCTTGTAAAAGGTTCAGTAATATACTGGTGTCGGACAGAAATTTCCTATTACATTCCAAATGGAAGCATCAGTCCTAAAAAATAGGACAGACTGTATGATCTATTTATTGGCTAAACTACACTATATATATATATATATATATATATATATATATATATATATATATATATATACAGTGAACAGAATGATCCATATGAATCACTTAGTCAAAGGCTATGATGGCAAATCATTCATTTTATTAACAAAGCACTGAGTCAGTGAGGGATCAGTGAACTTTTAACTGTCATTTTAGTTCATGTTACAACACAATAACAAAACTGTTTAGGAAATGATGAGTCCCTCCTTCCTCTCTTACTGACTCGGTGTATCCTAGAAATGTTTGCTTTATCCGTCTCTTGCTTCTTCACATTTTATTGGCTTTTCATGTTTCTGTGTGTGTGTTTCTCTCTCTCTCTCTCTGTCTCTCTGTCTCTCTGTCTCTCTGTCTCTCTGTCTCTCTGTCTCTCTGTCTCTCTGTCTCTCTGTTTCTCTGTCTCTCTGTCTCTGTCTCTGTCTCTCTGTCTCTGTCTCTCTGTCTATCGTCCCTCTTGTTTTCTCGGGGCTGGTGTCTGCAGCACTATTTCACTGATGCATGGAACACGTTTGACGCATTAATTGTTGTGGGTAGCGTGGTCGATATTGCCATCACTGAGATCAATGTGAGTAGATGTGTATCACACACACACACACACACACACACACACACACACACACACACACACACACACACACACACACACACACACACACACACACACACACACACACACACACACACACACACACACACACACACACACACACACACACATCCCAACTCCCCATCCCCTGCCACCCCCTCTGTCCTCTGTGTTTGCCTTGAGTTCACCTTGCAGTGTCTCCGGTCAGGGCTGCATTCAGGATCACGATGTGTAATGGTTGGGATCATGTAAGGTTTAGCTTTGACTTGTATTTTCCATTCGCAAAAAAATAAATAAGCGAAAACATGATTTAAATGATTGGACAAATAACAAATCGACCCCATAAAAGGTTAATTAAAAGCCGTTAACCGGGAAAAACACAACTTGTGTTACATCTTCTATACATAATTCTCGGTATGTTCATTGTGAGACTTTTTGCAAGGCTTACCGCTAGAAACTGCAAGGAATCTCCTCCCGCTGTTTCTCAACATCTTTAAACCATGTGCTCCATGTGTCCTCGAGTCATTGCAGAATTATTTGTGGCGTCTACACTATTGGAAACACACACACACACACACACACACATACACACACATACTCATTCTGGTGTGGGTCTCTGTAGATGAGATGGTGTACAGAAGTAAAAAGCATGCATGCTTTGTTGTCAGACCTGCTACGTTCAAGTAGGATGTATATCACATTTACAGGCAACCGTTCAAAGGAGCACCATTCACTTAGGACAGACGCACGCTTTTCTTAAGATTTGTACCTGGCAAACTCAGTTTAACCCTAGGCTTTTGGTTTCAAGTCGGCAGCCCTTCCTGTCGTCAAGGTGATAGTGGAACCAGGGGTAAGAAAAGCCCCTCCCCTAATATGCAACCCCCCCCCTCCCCCCCTGCTCCCCACCCACCCCTTTTTGTCGTCCGTCCGAAAGTTGAACGGTTCAGTTGATGTCTTTTCATTGTAATGATCTGTTGCCTGTTGTTTTTGTCAAAGCACTTCTACATCAACATAAACGGTTCGATAACATGCGAGGGGTTCATTGATGCTCTTGTCCGTGCTTGTGTTTCACCCACGGTTTGCACGGGTTGAATGGACCTTGTCGAGATGTCTGGATACATGACTCAGATTTGATGTGCCGTGCGGTTCCGTGCTGGGTGGTTTCTTGGTTGTAAGCCCTTCATCGAGGAGGCTCGCTCTGTGCTCCCGATGTGAGGGATACGAAGGGCTAGGATAGGGTTGGTTGAGGCCACTCTGGGTACGGTATTAGTTTCTCCAGGCTAAGCTTGGAATTTACTTTTTTTTACGGTGTATTCCAACTTCATTAAAGAGGGGTGAAAGTCCCACAGATGTACCACTAGCTGCACAGCTGGAAAACACCCTGGCCATTCGTCAAATTAAGAAAAGTCTTCCTACCATGTCAATCTACAAAAAAGCGATCTTTTGACACCGGACATAAGAGCTGTTTCCCCTCGGTCACCAAGAGCCCCTAGCACCATCTCCATCAGGGCTTCTCTCAGTAACTCAGGGAGGTCTTGGTGACCAGACCAAGGCTATACCCTCTGAGGACCTGCTGGCCCAGACCAGCCGTACTCCATACAGCATGCTATAGTGGCATCCTTTCACTCTACATAGGATCCATTTGGTGTCCGAGCGCGCCTGTGTGTGTATGTGTGTGTGTGTGTGTGTGTGTGTGTGTGTGTGTGCGTGCATGACATTGTATGTTTTTACTGTGGGACAAACGTATCGAAACAACATGCATGTCTTGACCCCAACGTGCGGGTGAGCAAACGATGAAACAACTCCTAAAAAATTTGTATTTTTGTAATCGACCACAAAATATACATTTAGTTAGGAGGTGGATGAATGATGAACGACCGAGTCGAGGGACATAATGTTTCAGTGAGTGAGACACCCCTGTGTCACCGTGTCCGGACGGCCTCGTCCGCCTCCTCTCCGTCTGCATGCTGTCTGTCCGTCTGCCCGTTCCCCCGGTCACGCCGTGCGCCTGTGTTACAGAACCAGGACAGCGCACGCATCTCCATCACCTTCTTCCGCCTGTTCCGGGTGATGCGGTTGGTCAAGCTGCTGAGCAGGGGGGAGGGGATCAGAACCCTGCTGTGGACCTTCATCAAGTCGTTTCAGGTGAGGGGAGGGGAGGGTGGGGGTCCATCCACGGGGCTCCACTAGGGATGCTTGATTATGGAAAAAAAATCATAATCATGATTGTTTTGGTCAATATTGAAATCATGATTATTTTAACGGTATTTTTTGGGTTTAAAAACATAATGCGCTTTTTAAGAATTTCTCTCAAAGAAAAACACTTTGTAAATGAGAACTTTGAAATTTCCCAAAATGTTAAAATCGAAAGTACTCACAATTGAAAATGATGTGCAAATATGTATCCAGCTGTTCTTCTAAATTAAATATACTTAAAAAAAAGAAGAAGAGAAGAATCAATCGTAATCGCGAAACATCGAAATCATGATCAAATTCGATTATTTGCACAGCTCTAGGGTTCATCCCTTCATTAGAAGTAGAAGGTAAAAAATCGTTGACCAGTCGGGTGAGAGTGTTCATTGTGGTGAAAGTGATGCCCCTGCTCAGCATTAATCATGAGATGAGACTATGAGACATAAGAAATTGATATTGCTTTGGTCAGAGAGTTGTTTGCAGGAGGGGGCAGTGTCATCCCAATGGTTACTACTTAGGCTAGCTTTATGATCCTTTTTCTAAGCATGCATCGTCAAGTATGAGGGTTATAATGAGTGGTGTTGCATAAATACAGACTTTTCCCCCAAATTCAGGCTCTTCCCTACGTTGCCCTTCTGATCGCCATGCTCTTCTTCATCTATGCAGTCATCGGAATGCAGGTATCGTTGTTCGACCTTAGCGCAGATGAAACTTTACACTGCAAAGACTCAATTTGGTTGTTTTTACTTTTAACCTTTGTTCATTAGAATAGTGTCCACCCACCATCAATTTAGTTTTTTATCTGTGAACAAATCAAAGTGATGGTCTCCAAGAGTTGCATAGGCCAAAGCTCCAACGATTGGGTGACAGTGCCTTCTGAAACCTGTGAGATGAGACAAGGAAATGCTTCTACGAGAGACAAGGAAAAGCCTTGAGAATGACTAAGATTGATTGACATCCAGGAGAGCTAAGCGCTTCTATAAGAACAGATTGGTAGTTACATAGTTTCAGAAATCAGACTTTAGATTTTTATCTAGAGCCTGATGGCCGACAAGCTGGAGGTTATAAATGGTCATAAACATTAGTAACCATCATTTTTAATGAAAAGTCAGGGCAATGAAGATAAGGCGGTTCGATTGCCTTCCAGCGGTTGAGGAAAATGTGTCCTTTGGTGTTCTTCAGGTGTTTGGGAAAATAGCAATGGTGGACGGAACACATATCAACCGCAACAACAACTTCCAGACGTTTCCACAGGCTGTCCTGATGCTCTTCAGGTAGTGGCTGTTGTTTTTGTCGTGGACATGCATCCATATGAATTCTGTGTATGGCTGTCTGTGAGTTGCCACAAATGGTGTTTTTGGTCATTTGCTTTGTACATTATTATCGTGGTCAATGCGAAGCACTAATCCAAATCCATTCACAGGTGAGGTCGAGAACTATACATAAAGCTTATCTATATTGGAACTTTTCTTTGTATTAATGATTGTCCTTTATTGTATTATCACAATTGTCCTTTTAATGTTTTTACAACGTGATGAGGGTTCTTTACAAAAAAAGCCCATCGCCAAGTCGCTATAGGATGGATTTCTAGGTGCTATAGGTTGATAGTTTTCCTTTCTCCTCCCCAGGTGTGCGACAGGTGAAGCATGGCAGGAGATAATGCTGGCCTGTATGCCGAGCGAAAATTGTGACTCTGAGTCGGGGGAGAAGAGCTGTGGCAGCGGCTTCGCCATCATCTACTTCATCAGCTTCTACATGCTCTGCGCCTTCCTGGTAAAGTCTGAAAGCTCCACGTGCGAGATTCAATGACATAAGATTCTTCATCCAGATTAGGTCGTTTATACTTGATGGGATAGATTCTACTACTGACAACAAGTCAAAAATAAAAGTTGCTTAACCAAATGGTTCTTGCCTTTGTCAGATCATTAACCTGTTTGTGGCCGTCATCATGGACAACTTTGACTACCTTACTCGGGATTGGTCCATTCTGGGGCCACATCACCTGGATGAGTTCAAGAGGATCTGGTCCGAATACGACCCTGAAGCCAAGTAGGTCTATACAAAATATGTGTGTTCCTCTGCTCGGGGATACGATCGACGTACTTCTATGTGGATGTTCTTGTGAAGATCTGAACTAGCTGAACCAGCCGCATTGTGGGCTCTGCTTCAATCCCTAATGCTGCTAATTCACATGTCGCTGGGTGGAACTAAACATCCCATGGACCAAAGTCAATCAAATAACAGACCAAACGGGGGTTGTGACTGCAGGGGTCGGATCAAACATCTGGACGTGGTGACCCTGCTGAGGAGGATCCAGCCTCCCCTGGGCTTCGGGAAGCTCTGTCCCCACCGGGTGGCGTGCAAGGTGGGTGGTGACGTAGGAGGACCCCACGACCAAAGCTCTAGTGCAGAGATATCATAAGAGAACTGAGTGCTATGTTCAATTCCAGTGTTACCGCAGCCAAGGAAGCCCAGTGCAGACTCATAGTTTTTCGTCAAGTGTACTGTAGTGTTGTCTTTATACATATGGATAATGTGCATTCATTTACGTATCTTCAAAGCGTACGAGTTTGAGTTGAACTGATGATTAACTGATAGATGAATCGGCTCTTATGAAACCTCTCTCTATTTCACTTTTTTTTGTTCCAATTCTGACTCCTGAAAAGAAGCACTTTGAGAACAAAACGTTCCAGACCTGCGAGGAGAAGGGGCTGATTGTGTCTGCATTTGATTCCTCATATCTATGACTTTCCATGACCAGCGTCTGGTGGCGATGAACATGCCTCTGAACAGCGACGGCACGGTGATGTTCAACGCCACGCTGTTCGCCCTGGTCCGGACCGCGCTGAAGATCAAGACTGAGGGTGAGCAGCGGGCGGGGCCAGGCTCTGGTGGAGATCACCGAGATCACAGTCAAAGTCAACTTTATTGACAGACTGACCGTGCAACAGGTTACACTGTGGACCGAAATTGCGTTTCCCCATACTCCAAATGTGCTATTAATATATTTGCCACGCAACATATAACATAATGATATGGTAACGTAACAACATTATAGTGCAAGAATGACCACAACAAATAAACACCACCTATACTGACAGACAATGCATACATTAAACAGAATATTCACAGTATTTGTAAGAGATAGGATGGTTATTAGCATTCCATAATATCAGACCAGATCAACTCAAAAATATGCAACAAAGTGATCCTCAAAACATCATCATGTCTTTTCGTTTTCGCATTGATGGTAAAACACATATGCTTTGACATCACTAGTTAGTGTGACAGGTGCGGAGCCATGGGGTGTTTCAGCCCGTAGAGGGCGCTCCAAGCGCTGTCGTGGCCACATGTTACCATATGTTGTAACCCAATTCTTCCAAGATCTCCACCTGCTCCACACACACTAAACACATTGTTCAGAACATTGGCACCAAAGTTGTGTTCTTCAAGGAAACAGACGGATCTCCACGGTAACCTTAAAAAGGGAAATGTGAAAAAGGGAAATGTGAGTGTGTGTGTGTGTGTGTGTGTGTGTGTGTGTGTGTGTGTGTGTGTGTGTGTGTGTGTGTGTGTGTGTGTGTGTGTGTGTGTGTGTGTGTGTGTGTGTGTGTGTGTGTGTGTGTGAACGCAAGGGAGACCTCATTACCCAGAGTATTTGTGAAAGTTGTCAAGTGCATGTAATTAATGAGTCTTTGCTTGTTTGGTCCTTTCTTTGTTTCTTTTTGTCTTTCTGTCTTTGTTTGTTTGTTTGTTTGTTTGTTTGTTTGTTTGTTTGTTTGTTTGTTTGTTTGTTTGTTTGTTTGTTTGTTTGTTTGTTTCTCCTTTCCTTTCGTTGGCCAGGTAACCTGGACCTGGCCAACGAGGAGCTGAGGGCGGTCATCAAGAAGATCTGGAAGAGGACCAGCATGAAGCTTCTGGACCAAGTGGTTCCAGCCGCAGGCGGTCAGTGCTGTTCCACAGGGCTTGCTAACCTAGCGGCCTGCTTGGCTCCATCTTGGTTCTAGACACGAGCTGAGTTGAGCAACTGAATGTGTAACTCCCCATTCAGTTCCTCCACCCTGCGAGGGTTTAGAACCAAAATGGCCACTAGGTGGATAAGGGGCCCATAAGGGTGTTAAAATGCCATAAATACCAGAAAACGGGCAGGCAAAGGCATAAAAGTGTTCATTGTAGAACCAGAAAACTGAGAAAAGCAAGCATTTTGTAAGCTTATCACAACCAATGTTGATCATTTTAATTGACAAATTTAAATCCTAACCCTATTTAGAGATGGCCATAGACCACGTCTGTCACGCACACACTCACGCACGCACGCACGCACGCACGCGCGCGCACAGTGTGTGTGTGTGCGCCGCACACACACACACACACACACAGAGTTCAGACACGTTCGTATCATTCTTCTCATCTCTTCCGCGGCTTAAAGAGCATCCAAACGTATTCAACCTCCTGTCGCACGACATTTCCACTGGTACCTTATGCTAACCCACAGAAGCTCCATTTGCATGATGCAAATATGACCCACACAAAGTGTGATTGGGGCCGTTGATGCAAGAAAACAGCATACCTACTGGGAATCCTGTGATGAACCGATTCATCCTTCAAAATAATCGTGCACAATGTTTACCCGTCATTTGCATCTGCAAGCAATTATGTCAAAGGATAGAAAGGAATTCATTGTCCAAGATTCAAAATAGGTTCCAGCTAACAGGTTTTGGGTTCGAGCCCAATGAGCCCAATAACCCTCTACCTGCTCATTAATTACATGTAGCAACGAAAGGTATATATTGTCAGTTGCTATGGACAAATCACAAAATGGCAAATAATAATAATGGCGATTAGCAACCTCCCACGGATGTCCTCTCAAAACAGGGGTCAGTGACAGTGGATTGGATAAGAAGTCACCAGATTAGTCAGAACTGTTGAGCATGACTATAGTGGGTTCGGTGGCATCCTGTTCATGCAGGCATCACTCTGTGTAGCTAGCCACAGATAAACACCAAAGGAAACAAATTAGGTTGATTGTAGTATTCTCACGGCTAACTGTGAATTCACAGAAACAAGCTCCTTAACACTCCTTCTCGGCGGGACCATCCGTCTCTTGCTTCTTCACATTTTATTGGCTTTTCATATGTCTGTGTGTGTCTCTCTCTCTGTCTCTCTCTGTCTCTGTCTCTGTGTGTGTGTGTGTGTGTGTGTGTGTGTGTGTGTGTGTGTGTGTGTGTGTGTGTGTGTGTGTGTGTGTGTGTGTGTGTGTGTGTGTGTGTGTGTGTGTGTGTGTGTGTGTGTGTGTGTCTCTCTCTCTCTCTCTCTCTCTCTCTCTCTCTGTCTCTCTCTCTCTCTCTCTCTCTCTCTCTCTCTCTCTCTCTCTCTCTCTCTCTCTCTCTCTCTCTCTCTCTCTCTCTCTCTCTCTCTCCCTCTCTTTCAGTCTCTTATCTTCCTTCTGCTCCTTGGGCCTTGTTGTAATAGTAGTGTTGCTATTGCTATTGTATAACTTAACAAGTGTCTTTAGTAACAAAGACATCTGGTGGTTTTTTAACTGTTAAATATTTTGCTTTTGGCTTTCCGTCCACATGCAGTTTGCAGCAACAACACTCTGTTGTTTACATTTTGTATGCTTACAATCTTCAACGTGTCTGTGTGGTTTTTCAAGTGCGTAAAGACCTCATGCATGTATTTGTGTTAGGAACGACCCAATACCTCTCTCTACTTTACTCCTATTACTTATCTCTTAAGCACTCATCCATTTATGTTATCAAATATTTTAACAGTACAAATATAGATTTATAGGATGCTTTATATTATTATTGAAATAATTTACTTACAAAAACAAGCTATCTGTCAAAACAAATAACTATTACTTTATATCATCATAAAGATTATTTTGTTACTGGTTTCTCATTGAGAGTTCAGCATTAGCTCTACTCTGTGATACCAAATACCCTATTTAAGTTATATGACAGGCCTGACAACTGATGATATGCAATCTGGTACTTCTGTGTGTTGTCTGCTTATGGCCCTGCTTACTCAGCTCTGCTGAACCTATCTCCCCACATCTTTGCCGCTCTCTTTCTCTATCTCCCACTCGGTCTCTCTCTCTCTCTGACTGTACGTGTGTTTGTATTTATGTATGTCTCTTCCCCTGCTTGTATGTCTCCCTCTCTCTTTCTGAAGGTATCTCTCTCTCCCAGAGTTTGTGGCCATTGCCTTGCCATTTCTCAACTTCTTCCCCTTACTGACAGCTTTTCTTGGCAGTTCTTTGTTATTCTGGGGTATGGAATTGTAGGGTTACCTCTCTCTCTCTCTCTCTCTCTCTCTCTCTCTCTCTCTCTCTCTCTCTCTCTCTCTCTCTCTCTCTCTCTCTCTCTCTCTCTCTCTCTCTCTCTCTCTCTCTCTCATTCTCTCTAGAGCAGGGTTCTCAAACTCAACTTACCAGGGCCACCGGAGGTAGAGTCTGGGTCAGGCTGGGCTGCATCAAGTATTCCACAAAAAACAGGAGCACAACTGACCCAATCTAAGTTATTGATCGGGCTATCATTAGATCACGTTCGCTATGTAATCGCTGACAACACGGGACATTTAATAGCAGTTGGTGGAAACCGGAACATTTTAGCGTCCTTTGGCTTTTGTCGGGACTCAGGACACGCAACTCAAAATTGGGACTGTCCCGGCAAAACCGGGACATCTGGTCACCCTATCACAAGTGATAAAAAAGCGTGGCAAGCCATTCAGCAAAAATGTGTGTTTGACAACAATGCGCTGGCCACACTAACACTAAACTTTGATGTCAAGTGGCGGACCACAAAATATCATCCCGCGGGCCTCAATTGGCCCCCGGGCCGCGAGTTTGAGACCCCTGCTCTAGAGAATGCAAGTGACTCACAAGTTTGAAAAGGGAGACTACTTAAAAACAAGCGTGTAAGCAAGGAATATAACAACATCTCAAGCAATACGAGAAAATTCTCAGGAAACTTCCTAGGAACTATCTTAAGATGCTTTTGTGGATGTCGCCCTGGCCCTTCAAGTCTGAAGTGGAATTCAATGAGGGCGAACATAAACATGAACAGAGTCTTATGGGTTCTTTATGAAGTGTGTTAGACAGAGCCCTCCTTGGTGGTGCACGTAGCACCCTGCTCGGCTTAGCGTTGCACATCTTGCGATCTGTTCCCTGGCTCCTGCATCTTCTGCGGGCTGGCTTGCACAGTCTTGGACGTGTTGTTTGTTCGGAGTTCCCACAAATACTTCTTGTATTTGTGAGTTCTCCAGTTCAGATAGACATTTTCCTTTGTGTTCCTTCTGCTGTTTATGGCAGAAAGCAAAAATGGCCACGGGAGATGTCTGATGACGATGATCTGTAAAAGTTGGTGCCCAGGTCAAAACCATGCCATTCTCAGTGCTCATGGCTGAGAATGAAATAACTATGTGTATGATGTTAAGCTAGGCCTGCCTTGCCTGTGTCGGCTCATTTAGGCATTTTGAATGATAAGCGTATTGGGCTTCCTTTAATTTGGAAATACCAGTACTCTGAGGCTGCTGTGCTATTTGGAAAACCGAGAAGTAATCCACTAGTTAGATGTTGGAATGTTTGTTAAGCTGTATTGACAGAACAGATTTTTTGGCTGAAAGATACTGGTTTTGTTTTGTTTGTTTGCATTTTTTTAACCCGTTTTTATTTTTTCTTGTTGGCTCAGATGACGAGATAACGGTGGGGAAGTTCTACGCCACCTTCCTGATCCAGGACTACTTCAGGAAGTTCAAGCGACGCAAGGAGCAAGGCCTGGTGGGGAGGCACCCCTGGGATGGACTCAACACCACCATGGCACTGCAGGTGGGTGGCTGGCCTGCTGGCTCTGACTGTAGGCTCTGCAGCAAGGTCGCGATTGGCGTCTGCCTGTCATGTGTGGGGCTGACAAATGTCCAAACGACTCACCTGTGATAATGACTTACATGATGACTCACTTGTTATCGTGTTGGTATTTTACACTACATGTATTTGGACATATTCACAACATCATATTCACAATGACTTGCTCTAGATAGTGGCTCAACTGGGGAAACTGTGATATCCGGTCCACATGATCAACTCACATTCAGCTCCGCTATATAGAGGCTATGTGTGTGTATTTATGTATTTGTGTGTGTGTGTGTGTGTGTGTGTGTGCGTGTGTGTGCGTGTGTGTGTGCGTGTGTGTGTGTGGATGGGTTCAGGGTGGCTGTGCGAGAGTGAAAGGGGCGGGTGGGAAGAAGCTCCACTCACTTGAGTTGTAAGCATGCCTGTAAATCGCCTCTGTCTTTCAGACTTTTGACCTTTAACTAGTGCCAGAGGCAGCTGTTATCCCGGCTAGAAATAGAGTGTGTGTGTCTGTGTGTGTGTCGGTGTGTGCCTCTGTGTGTTTGAATGAATGTGTGTGTGTGTGTGTGTTTGTGTGTGTGTGTGCCCATGTGCGTTTGTATGCATACGTGCATGCGTGTGTGGGTGTGTGTGTGTGCTTGCGTTCGTGTGTTTGTGCGTGCGTACGTGTGTGTGTGAGAAAAAGTAGGCTTGTATGTGTGGGTGTTTGGCTACATGCATAATGAGAGGCATGTTGGAAAAAAACTATCAAGTGCACATTTTTCCAGTTTATTCTATGTTATCAATGTGTGCGCGCGCATGCAAATGTCAATGTGGGCGTCTGCCGGCTCACAGCTGTCCCCCCCCCCCCCCACTACACGCAGGCCGGTCTGCGGACGCTGCACGACATCGGACCGGAGATTCGGCGCGCCATATCATGTGACCTGCAGGAGGAGGGGCTGGTGGAGGCCAATGGAGAGGAGGAGGAGGAGATCTACAGGGTAAACACGGCCAGTGGAGTTGATGTGGCGCTTGGAGTCTGAATGGGATTAGAACGGGTTGCGCTGTCGTTCAATCAAACTGGGCTTTTAGTATTGCTGCATTTAACCACACAAGTTGCATCTCTTGCTCCCTCAAATTGTATTATTTTGATACTTTTTCTACCATGATTATCACAACGAGAGCCTCGTCGTCAAGACCAACTTGCTGGGCTTATCTTTATCTTTGTGTACATCGATTATGAATAAGTTAAATAAATTGAGTCATTGGGAAACTCCAAAAAGAATGTGGTATCCGTAGCTGGGTAACAGAAAAATCATATTGTGAGAGGAAGCGGATATAAGATCTTGTGGTTACTTCTCAGACAGAGCATCATGGTTTGATACCCTGGAAATGTAGAGGAAAACAAATTTCCCTGTTACCTGAGGCCAATACACTTTGACATGTCAGCAGGTGATTCACAGAATAATTTTATAGTTTGAACAGTTTGTATTGCATTTCAAAATGTTTACATGGCTGCTTAACTTGTGAATGAGTAACTTAGCCTATCTGTTACTGGTGAAGGCTTTCTGTTAATTATTGACATGCCCGTGTCTGCGGCTTCTCACCTGTTTTACCTGGTGCTGTCGTTTGTTATCTTCTCCCCACTGTCCCCACCTGTCCACACCCTTTCTCCCCTGTTTACACCTGTCCAAACCTGTCCACACCTGTCCACACCTGTCCACACCCTTTCTCCCCTGTTCTCACTTGTTGTTACCTGTCCTCATGTGCTCTCCCCCGTCCTACCCCGGTCTCACCCCGGTCTCACCCCGTCCTCCCCCGGTCTCACCCGTTGTCTGTGTCTCCCGGGCAGCGTAACGGCGGTCTCTTCGGCAACCACGTCTGCCACGCCAACGGGGACCAGCGGGGCTCCGCCCATCTGTCCAACGTCACCCAGCGGCCGCTGCAGGTGCTCCCGTCCCTCCCCAACGCCACGGGGGCCGGCGACGACGACAGGGGATGGGCGGGAGGGGCCATCGCCGCCGAGCCCGCCGCCACCGCCACTGCCACTGCCGCCGCCTCCTCCCCGCTTCAGCACAACCATCGCCAGGGCCCCGCCCACCTCCGGGAACACCCCGGCTGTGACGCCGCCAAGAGGCACCAGTCGCCCGTGTGCTCCAACGCCAACCTCAACAACGCCAACGTGCCCTCCGTGCGGCCCCTGGCCAACGGGACCAGACCCTCGTCACGCCGGGATCCCAACGGGGGCGTGCCGGCGTCGTCTGGCGCGGCCGGCCGGCACGCGGGAGAGCCGGCCGGCCGCAGGAAGTGGAACTCCAGCAGGTCAGTCGGCGGCGTTCAGAGGCGCGGCGGTATACCGTGGCTGTATTGCTGCTGGGTGGTGTGTGAGTGTGTGTGGGGACGTTTCTAGCCCATTTCTAATCGCAAGGCTCATGATTCTTCTCTTCCATGATCACCTGTGTATGCTGGATGACCATTCTCCGTCTCCTGCAACACGTACAAGCAGGACTGCTCCGTCTCCTGCTGCACGTAGGAGCAGGACGCGCTACTACGAGGCCTACGTCAGGTACGCTGGACGACGGGAATCAAGTGGAACAATTGAAACTTGTTTTAGCAAAGCTTTTATTTATATTTTTGCAACAGGCCAACGCATAATAACGTGTGTTTTTAATCATATTCAAACCGTTTTTTAATTGCAACGTTGCGGCGGCTGCGTCGACGAGTGGGTTCACTTGACGTCTTCTAACCACCAGGTCGGAGGCAGGGGGCGGCGCCTACCCCGCTATTCGCCGAGAGGAGCCGGGGGGCGGGACCAGTGATGAGGACTGGGGCTCGGGGGAGTACTACAGTGGGGAGGAGTTCAACGAAGACGACATCATGTTCACAAGAGACAGGTCGTCCCTTAAGACCTGACTTCCCCTTGATACTACTGTTATTATGTACTTAGGATTCAGCCTCGACTGTTCTCCATGCAGAGGGTTAAGGTGGGGAAGGGGAGCCTCAACTATTCTCCATGCAGAGGGTGGGCGGTGACAATGACACCAGGAGCCCCTCTGGATGTATTGCATGTTTTCTTAACTTTATATTTTTATCAACAACTTTCCTCTTGTTATCACATAATATATCGTCTGAAAATGTCTATTGTTTCATTGCAGAGATTATGCCCAGGATGTATGAACACAATTAAAACCTAAACTATCGTGTGTTATGAATCAAATGTTAAACTCCACGTACGCATTGTGTTCTACCACCCATTCAGGTTGTCTCACATGGACTACCATGACGCCGAGGGGGACCAGGACCCCGAAGCCCCCGGGGGTTACTATGACGACGACCAACAGCCCATCTTCCAAGATGGTTGTCGGTCACCCAAGAGGCGGTTTCTTTCCTCGCCGCAACGTGAGTTGATTCGCTGTTGTTGTCTATCCCTCTTTTGTCAATGAGCCCGACCAGATAATAGCCCAGACTAGAAGGGGTACAGGGGCACTTGACCGAGCCACCCTGGTTTCAACTCAGTCTAGTCATTCGAGTGGTGCTCAGGAGGCTTTGACGTTTCCACTGCTTGTGACATCGTTGTGTGGTGTGTTGTTCTTTTGTGTGACGTTGTCTGTCTTGGGTGTGGCTGCATGTTGTGCGTCGTTGTGATGCGTACGTTGTTCTGTGGTCGTGTTGTGTTGTGTGTTTGGTATGTGAGGATGTGATGGCTTGTGTTGTGCGTTGACGCGGGTCGATGTGTGTAACGCTGTGTGTGATGGGTCCTTCCCAGCGTCCGGCAGGTCCACCTTCAGCTTTGAGTGTCTGCGTCGCCAGGGCAGCGACGAGGACCCGCCCCCTCTCTCGCCCTCCTGCACGGCTCTGCCCCTGCACCTCATGCAGCAGCAGGTGATCCAGCACACACACACACACACACACACACACACACACACACACACACACAC
>NC_079412.1:25968519-25973519 GCF_026213295.1 Gadus chalcogrammus | reverse complement strand
ATCAATCCCTGAAGAAACACTTCAGTGTAGAACAATACGACCGATGGACAACTTCTGTGACTATTTTCAAGATTAGTAAAAAAAAATTTAGGGTTAGTTATAAAAATAATACTAATCTTGAAAATAGTCCCAGAAGTTGTCCATCAGACATAGTCAATAACCAGTTTGGATTCCGCGTAATTTTGTGTTCTGCGTCATTTTGGGATAACCTTTGGTAAGGTTATCCCAAAGTTATCCCCAAAATGACGCAGAACACAAAATGACGCGGAATCCAAACTGGTTCATGACTATGTCTGGAACGATAACCAAGCCTTTCGAGCTGAGTCCAGGTCCTTGAGGTTGACGTCGTCTCCCTGTCTACCCCCCCCCCCCCCCCTTCCCCCCCAGGTGCTGATCTCGGAGGGGCTGGCCCGCTACGCCCGGGACCCCAAGTTCGTGACGGCCGCCAAGCACGAGATCGCCGACGCCTGTGCCATGACCATCGACGAGATGGAGAGCGCCGCCTGCCACCTGCTGAACGGCACTATGGGTAACGGCGGCGGCGGCGGCGGCGGCGGCGGTGGGGCGGCGGCGGTGGGGAACGGCGGTACGGACTCGCTCTCCGAAGCGCGGCTCAGGGAGCTAAGTCTCCGTGACTACAGCGACGAGGAGCCGGAGGCGTGCCGGAGTGAGGAGGACCTGACTGACGAGATGATATGCATCACCACGCTATAGCCGCCTCCCCCCCCCCCCCGAAGGAGACTATTTATTCAGCCCTTTATTTATTGATTATTTAATTCTAATGTTTTTTTTGTTTTTGTTTTTATATATGTATGGAATCTTACCTTTTATCTCCCTTTTAGTTTGATTAATTGTCTTCTTTCTGTTCGACAAACTGAACCGCGGAGAAAACGGACAAGCTCACAAAAAGTGCCTTGCCTCCTTCCCCTCCCCGGCCCCCCCCCCCGCCTCCCCCCTTACCGACACCCTTTTACAAGCGGAGGAGGAAATTTTTTTTCTCAGCAGCACAGAGGCAGAGATGGAGCGAGGGGTTTAAGGATGGATCGAGGGAGGATGAAGAAACGGACGGAAGGGAAAACACGTCCTCTGAAAACGTACTACATTCCTGCTCGCCACTTGAACGCACCGCGAAAGAATGATTGTTAGCTTTGTGGTGTTTCATTGATTAAATCGACTTCATCAACCAGATGTACAGCTACATCATTTCCCTGGTTACATTCCCCTCAAGGTTCAGATTGATAATGTAAGCCATATGTCAAGGAAAGTACCTAATCAAACCTTAGACACACACACACACACACACACACACACACACACACACACACACACACACACACACACACACACACACACACACACACATACACATACACATACACATACACACACACACACATTCAACACACGACAATATTCTCATTACACCATACTTTCTATTGGTTTGACAAAATGTGTATTTCAATTAACCATGTCCTCATTTCTGGGGGAATAGACCTAACCTAACTAAATAACTGCAGATAATCCTATCTCCAAATTGTCTACTGAATGCCCACACTCTTGCTGTTATCAGAACATGCCATGACCCTGCCAAATCTCCATCAGACATTGTATATTAATACTGCCACCCTTCCAGAGAAAAGTTTAACCATAGGGTAAACATTGATGGATAATGAGATGTGCATTGTAAACATGCTACCAGTTGGCTTTTATGTATGCATTGAATTGTTGAATACAAAGCATTGAGTCCGTCCTTAGCGTAGCCTCCTTAGGGTCCAGGCCTGATATAAGTAGTTCACAGCACCAACATGTGGTCAAAACATTATGGATCTCTTTTCAATAATAAACTGCCCATTTATTTGTGCTTTAACTTAACAGCTATGACTGGTAAACAGCCAAGTTCAGTGATGATTAAAAGGCCTGTAGATGACAATAGGATTTTAAGCATTTCCTAGCACTATTAACACGTTGATTGCAATTCAACATGCAGGTAAGTTTTACAAGAAAGCCATTTCAAGTGTCAATTTACAAGGAAAACCTACATACTAATATACATATCTTCAGTGTTGAAGCAGTAAGAAGGGAAAAGCACTAACCGGTATTGCCCAATACATAGACACTTAGTAGACCCCTGTAATGGAAGATGTATTTTGGTTGAGAAACGACTCGACACACACTTGCTACTTCACTGTACCAGTTCTGGCAAAACACTGCCTGCTTAAAGGTCCCTTCAGAATAAAAATGTTTATATAGCTGGGAGAGCACAGCAGTAATGACTGCCTACTTACTGTGTTTGAGTCAGTTACAAAGTGCTTTTGTCACGGCAACCAGATTCTGTGGAATCAAAGAGCTACTTTGATACGTGTGTCATAAGTTGGGGGGTTTTCCACAGATGCGGAGAAGGGTAACTGTTGAACTTGGGTAGTTCAACAGGTAAATAGTCTCTGCCCGCTGTGGCTGCTCATTAAGTCATGATTGAATTGTGTGCAACTCTTTATAAGACAGGAGGTGGCACTCCCATCGAATCAGAACCAATGGAAAAACTTTTGGAATATGATGTCCATATACTGACATTGAAACCAATATTGTGCTGTCAGTTTTCCAACTGTTTAATTGGTCAACAATATTAAGTTGCTAATATTTATAATTTGTAAAGCACCACTCTACTTCCAGATGTGTTAATACCTATGGAAGTAGTCCCAGTACAGTAAGAAAAATAGTGAGGCCCTTCTTTTATGGCTTTTGTTCCTACTTTTTATCAAAACAGACAAACACATCAGGAACCTTTCTTTTTCTTGGACTGATTTATTGTTTCAAATGATTGTTAGAAATGTTGCTAACATGTATAAAATCTGTAAAGAATGTATACAACTTTACACTTTTATCCTAAAAACAATGAAATCAAGGACACACATGTAGCTTAGTACCTTTTGTAAAAATGTACAACTACACAAGACTATTTTCTACATTCATTCTTTTGAAATGTAGTGACGTTTTTTGTAAAGACAAACTCTTAATAAACTCACTAAGAGTGTGAGGTCATTGGATGGCTTCTGATTCTCATCTACAGTTAATAAAAAAAAAACATTCTAAATACAAGAAAAAAAACTTTTATGCATGTTATTTCAATTCCTTCAAGCAGCACTGTTATATACTTGCCATAACACTGGTTATGGGCATAATATTACGTCAATATATAACATGTATTTGAAGTAACAGGCACTAGCACAGTCTTGCATAATGTAACATGTTTGGCTACATATATATGTTGCCAAACATATACACTATATAAATTATCATTTATAATTAAAAGCATATCTCTATTTGCTTTAATTCTACACCATTCATATTTCCATTATTCAAAATCATGTAAACAAGTATATTGTGTCTAATTTGTAGTACATATTTGTAAAGTAAAGCGGTAAACACTATGACACAAGTATTTCCTGTCTGTGGTTCCACATTATTAGTCATATCATCAAAAGGCGAAAGTCACACTCCTCACTAACTTTTAACACTTTGGCACCTTTGAGTTCCACAAGTACGAATTGTCGGTTAATTCTGGAACCGCCTAAAGCCTAGGCGGAAGCCAGGCCGAAGTACGTTTATGAGCGTGTCCTGGATGTTCCCAGACTCGGACACGAGGATATAATTAATTTAAGGAATTGAACGTTGCCATATACGTGTATATACGTACAAAGTGTAAACAAAATCATTTGTCTAAAATGTATCTAACCATTCCGGTAAGATTCCCGATGAAAGAAAATGCAACGAAAAGCCAATGTGTTAAAAAAAAAACATGCTCACATTTAAGAGTATTTAGTCTAATGTCACGATGACCTAATTGACATTTGATGAGGCATGACACATTATGTTCCTTGGTCGTGTTATGTGGAAGAACCGATACGTTTGTTGATGCGTATATGGCATGGAATCAAAGGGCTGGGCCAAGATAAAAAGCCTCAATATACTTAAAAAGAAAATGGAAATTGGACCTTTTCGCCTGGGCTGTCAACCGGCCATCGAACTCACACAATTTGGTAACATTTCCAGCCCAACACAATCACACCCCGTCCAACCATCGCTGCTCACAACCCCGCCCACACTGCTCCTGTCCTGCGCCTCATCTCTGCGTCTCCAGGGTGGCGGGCCGGTACACGGGCACCCCCGGGTCCACCAGCGCGGGGCGCCCCCGGATCACGTCGGCCGCCTTCTCCGCCATCATGATGGTGGGCGCGTTGAGGTTGCCGCTGACAACGCTGGGCATGATGGAGGCGTCGACCACGCGGATCCCCTCCAGACCCAGCACTCGGGCGTCGGGGTCCACCACGGCCGCGGGGTCGGAGGGCGCGCCCATCTTGCAGGTGCAGGACGGGTGGTAGGCGCTGTCGGCCTTGCGCCGCACGAAGGCGTCGATCTCGGCGTCCGTCTGGACCCCCGGGCCCGGCTGGAGCTCGGGCCCGCGGTACGGCTGGAAGGCCCGCTGGGCGAAGATCTCCCGCGAGAGCTTGACGCACTGCCTGAACTCAGACACGTCCACCTCTGGGAGGACGTGGGCGGGGGCGGAGAGTGGGAGAGGTCACACTCGAGACATGGGAATCGAATCGTGGTCTCTGATTCAGCTGCATTCTGCATTCAATTTCGACAATCGTTTTTTCTTACAGAGTCTGTGTGACGCACAAATACATGCAGCATTTTTTGTATTACACAAATGAAGTATGGGGGTTATGTTTTATTGTCACTTGTTTTTGGAATGAAAACACTAATGGTGGAAACACAGGGAGGAGGGTCTTACCAGTGGAAAGGTAGTTTGGCTGGATAATAGGATGATCCAATGGGTTGGCACTCTTCAACTTCATCCAACCAACACTGGTGCTTCTCATAGGCCCAACGTGAACCTACAACACAGCAACCGCACACTGTATTAAAACAAACTTACTGATCATACTGTAGCGGGCCAGTGGGTGTGGGGTTTCCACGCCACCAAGTTAAACAGATCAAAC
>NC_079412.1:25906019-25963519 GCF_026213295.1 Gadus chalcogrammus | reverse complement strand
GCTATACATTTATTATCAATAATGTCCTTCTGAATCAATATATATATAGTTATATACGAAGGAAAATGTGTAAATTCACCCCGCCCTCCGTGACGTTCATGACCAATAAACGCCCGTTTAACCCGGCATCGTACTTATCGTCGCAGAGGTTGTAGGTCAGGGCCGCAGGCATGTGAATCTTCCAGGATAGCCGCACGCTGCCTAGCAACATGTCTTTAGGCCCCGCCTCCAGCAACAAGACCGACTCATGGGCGTCCTCGCTGAGGCGATTGGCCAGGACGCAGCCCGCCGACCCCGCCCCCACGACGACGTAGCTGTACGACGGCGTGTTTTGATTGGCCGCCGTCGACGTGGAGGAGTTGCGCGCGGACCTGGCGTTGAAGGTGGCGCCGCGGGGGAGGGCGGAGAAAAGAGAGGGCAGCCAGGTGCAGATCCCCCGGCCGTCCTCCAAGACCCTCCTGGTGATCTGGGCCCCCGTCGACTGGGCGCCGGCTCTGGCTAACGGGGCCAAACACAGCATCCTCGCTCTGGAAGGGCAGTCTTCATTCACTGGTCACGGCTGAGCAGCGTTGAAGAAAGAACATCAACAAAAACAAATGATGGGTTTGGAAAAAGACACCACACAGACGCAAGGAGAGATTCTATCATTTTAGCTTTAGCCGCAAAAAGGATCGATTTTTTTTATTACATCTGATATGGTTTATTATGTAGTCTACTTGCTACAGGAAATGGGGACTTCCAGGTTGTGGATGACCTGAAGGGGCAAAATCAGACACATCCATGGGTTATATGCTGTAGTATAATTTGCAGATTGGTGCTTCAGCTCTCTGAAGCACCTTACATTCAAGCTCTCAGCCCCAAAACAGTTTGAATGAAGCCTAAATAAAAGTGGTCACCTCTTTAAACAAAACAAAAGAATGACTGGACATTTTCAAGGGGGCTGGTATTAGAAACACAAAAAAAAGCTAAAGTCACAAATCAGAGAAGATGAAATAGACTTTCTCCGAAAGAAGCTGAAATTCAGTCATTCGATCACAGTATTTCGATTTTAAAAGGTTACACAATGAAGGTATTTTATTTCCCCTCTGTTTCTTATAACACCTGACCAAGTGCCAAAAATACAATATGCAGCCTTTAACCATGGTGTAGTGGCATTTTTCGCATGTTTATTTTTATTTTACAATAACAAGTGGGATGGTAGGCTATAGGCTATTAAAATAAACGTATAGCAGGGAAGACACATTTGGGAAGGCTGTGTATCAACTTTGAGGTTAGAACAGTGCTATTTAGGTCAAGATCCATAAGTTGCAGAAATATAAATCCTATATAAGGTTGTGTTACAACAGAGTGCAGGTCTACCTTGCGAGATGAACGATAAGTCAGTGGATGACAGCTTTTCGTTGTTGTTTTTCAAATGTAAGCATGCAACTAAAGCATCAAACTGCAATAATTGTGTTAAGAAATAAATGTCAGCATTCCATTTGACCTGTCCGTGTCCCGTTGAACCTCACAGAGCGCATTGCGATATTGCAACATTGTGAAAAACTCCGTATGGAGTATTGCAAGTGAGGAACAGCCTTTCAATATGTAATCGCTGATACTAACGCTAACTAAAGTTTCCTGGATTACGGTGCGCCAATCAATTATATTATTATTAGCATTGGAGAATCTACTTACTTTTACTGGCAGAATCGAAGTCGAGTAGCCTACATTGACTATGGGCGGAGTTTTGTGAGTGGTGCGGACTATGTAACGGTCACACTTGTACGACACATCATCAGAACATGCATTATTCAATTCAAAGCATCTAGTGGCTTCTGTTTCTGACCCAGCTATTGTCACTTGCAGATGGTTCATTTGATGTATTTGAACTCACAATAGGCCTATAGGTTTCTATTTTTTTATCTATTTATTGCAATGTGGATTTTTACCTTGATAACCCTATCCTGTGGTTTCATTGCTCAAGTGATGTCCCACGATATTGTAAGTTTATTTTGTATTATTATGACAATAAAGCTTTCTATTCTATTCTATTATGGTTAAGATTTTTTTTATTAGTAGTAGTAGTCTATGAGATGCCTGTTAATATTAGTCTATAAGTATTCCTATTATTGTTTTGTTGTTGTGATATTAATGTAGAACGGTTTTTCTGATATGATCTTTTACAGAAAGTCCACTGTTTTTCTTCCGGTAGGTTTCCTTCAAATATTGTTTGTTTATTTCTAGCCAGGATTAGCAGTAATTACTTCCTTTAGTAGTGCATATCTCTGCAGTAGAACACATAGCTCTGTTTTCATTATCCTACATATGCTGGCTTTAGTATTAAAGCAGTCTCTGAACTCAGGAAACAGAATATTCACTCTAAATGTAACTGATAATGTGGCAGGGCATTGAAAACATTTAGTCCTACACTTTAAAAGCAATAAATTAAAGTTTATTCTAAATGAAAATAGTGAAATAATAAAATAGCACAAATGTACTCATGAAATAACAATGGAAATGGTGTCCATGCACTGTAGACAAATTGCCATCCTTTTCGCTGCACGCCTCCGCCAGCTTGCTGAAGGACCTGACGGTGGAGGAGTTTGCGGGGCTCGAAGAGCTCCACATAAAATGGGCTGTCAACGTGGATGGTAAGCTATTTCCCTCCAGCAATTGATATGTTCCTCCTTTTCACAAGGGACGTCCATTGTGTGGTAACTAACACCACCAATGCAATCCTTTGTGTTTGTTTCTTTTAAAGTGAGCAACAAGCACCTGACCGGCACTCGGATCCATGTGTACTTGGGTTATTTCCTCTGTGAATACACCCCATCATTTGCCAACGCAAACCTCACTGGCTTAACACTGGTAGGTCTATCACATGCAACATGTGCTCACATTATGCCAGTACATGCTAAACAAACTAGTTTCCCTCCTTAGACTTAATCGATAGAGGGATGTTTTTAGGAAAAGAATGAAAGGAAACCTTTCTTTCTGAAGGTTTAACGGCATGCTCAGCTATGCAACAGCAAGAACAATCCTTCTTATGTTTTTGTCCCTCGTATATACTCTGCTTACGATTGTGTTCTCTGTTTGTACAACAGCTGTGGTTTAAACTTATTGTACCTGCAAGAGATGGGAATCCTCTTGTGGAAGCAGCCAATCTACCTCTTCCCCCCGTCGCCAATGGGGACCCCTACCTGACTGCTGAAGTGATGGAAGGTGTGTCAAGTAACGAAGTACAAATACTTCGTTACCTTACTTAAGTAGAAATTTTGGGTATTTATACTTTACTGGAGAAATTATTTTTCAGCCTACTTTTTACTTCTACTTCTTACATTTTCACGCACTTATCTGTACTTTCTACTCCTTACTTTTAAAAAATGGCCTCGCTACTCCTATTTTATTTCGGCTTGTTTTTATTCCGCCGGCGTTCAAAAAAACACAAACAAAAAAAACCTATCCAGATAATTTGCGCCATCGGATAGAGTGAATTTGATCGGTTGGATGAGAATAGAAACATATACCATTTTGACACCCTATTGGTTTATATGCGATCCATGGCACCTGTGCATGACCAGAGCCCGTCTTTATTCTCTGACATGACATAAATCGCGCCACATTCCAGCTACGAAATAGCAGACGTAGATGAGCGAAATGTCCCAACCAAGCACCAGTGACGAGGTTGGTAGCCAAGAAGACCAGCCAACCCTTATACATCCCTGGCCGTAGGCCGACCTGGAAGAATTTTTTTAAATGGTTGGATGCAAATACAACTCAGTTCTTACTCGTTACATCTTAAATTCCTGCAGCTAAGCTTGGACACATCCATTTCCATTTCCAATAAAGGCTTTTGATAACATGCCTCTGAAGTTTGACTTTTTGCAACATTCCAAATACTTACAGTATTGGAAATAGTCATCATATCTTCCGCTCCATGAAACACATGTTAATGCTCAGTAGTACACATATGGTTCTTTAATGGTAGAGATTATTCATAAACGCTTGCTATACATTTATTATCAATAATGACCTTCTGAATCCTTCTCCAAATTTTTTCAACATTAACATTATAGTCATTAGATGGCCTTTAGAAAAAAAAAATTGGGGGGAAGTGGGGCAGTGTGCTATAGAGGTGTGCTGTGTGTGTGTCACTAATTCACGGATGGGATAAATGCAGAGAACAAATTCCTTGTATGTGTGAGCATACTTGGCAGAAAAGATTATTGTAATAATAATAATAATACATAGGTTTTATATAGCGCTTTTCTCGGTACCCAAAGACACTTTACAAAAACACAAAACAAAAAGGATACAAATGGACAGTAGTAATAATAACAACAATAATAACAGTAATAGTAATAGTAATTCTATGGGCCCCTATGGCACGGCCTAAGCTTTTGCCCTTAATGTTATTTTTTTCCCCTTGCATTACTTTTACTTTAATACTTTAAGTAGTTTTGAAACCAGTACTTTTATACTTTTACTTAAGTAAAAAGCTTGAGTTGATACTTCAACTTCTACAGAAGTATTTTTAAACGCTAGTATCTATACTTCTACTTGAGTAATGAATGTTAATACTTTTGACACCTCTGCGTGTGTGTCTGTGAAGTGTGTGCAAGTGTGTGTGTGTGTGTGTGTGTGTGTGTGTGTGTGTGTGTGTGTGTGTGTGTGTGTGTGTGTGTGTGTGTGTGTGTGTGTGTCTGCGTGTGTGTGTGTGTTTGTGTGTATGTGTGTGTGTGTGTGTGTGTGTGTGTGTGTGTGTGTGTGTGTGTGTGTGTGTGTGTGTGTGCGTGATGTGTGTGTGTGTGTGTGTGTGTGTGTCTGTGTGTGTGTGTGTGTGTGTGTATGTTTTTGTGTGTCTGTGTGTCTGTGTGTGTGTATGTTTGTGTGTGTGTGTGTGTGTGTGTGTGTGTGTGTGTGTGTGTGTGTGTGTGTGTGTGTGTGTGTGTGTGTTTGTGCCCTTGCATTTGTACTTGTCTCTATTATGAATATTTTGCAGTCCATAAGAATTTGTCCAAGAAATAAAGAGTAATGCCTGTTTCAAATATATCTAAAGGAACTACAACGTATTCAGACTGTACCTCTGGTAAACACCAGTTAGCAATTATCATCACTGAAATCACAGATGTGACAGCAGGTGTGTTGCCATCTGCCCTTTGATTTCAGTGCTGATGGAATAGAGGCCCAATCCCATTTCTACCCCCTATCCCTTCCCCTTACCCCCCTTGTTTTGAAGGGGTAAGGGGGAGGGGGAAGGGGTAAGGGGTAGAAATGGGATTGGGCCTAAAGCTAGATCATGCTGGAGTGTTCAGGCCCTGTATGCAAACACATAGTCAAGCTCAGTTTGATAAAAACCCTCAGGACTCAACAGCATTAACACCGTTCTTTTACCAACGGTATATATAGGGGAAGAGGGAATCTACAAGAAAGCTCAAACATGGTTTGTTGGTTTGGGTAAATGTACAAATAGCAATACATTCAGGACCACCAAAAAGAAGGGGCATGAGAGGACATCTATGTAGTTGGACAACTCATTGGAGCTAGTTTTCACTTCTCACAGTGCTGGTATGTTGGAGTAATGTATTTATAGAAATAAATGCAAATGTTTTACATCCAGAATATACATGCTGACACATTGTAACCTCCCCCCTCCCCCCATAGGATATTACACTGAAGATAAGGGTGAGTGTGTGCTTGTGAACCTGACATTTAAACACAGCAATGGAATAATGCAAATTCATTCAAAAAGTATTAATTGTTTTTATAAATGATTCTCAACACATAAAATTAGTGGAATAGTTTAAGATTTTATGATCAAGAATTATGTATGATCATCGGTTCTGCAGAATGACTCGGCAACATTTTGTTTCCTTAGTTTCCATTCTAGACGTAACTCGTACAGAGCCTACAGGTGAGTAAATAACAGTGGCTGCACCAGAGCTTGCCACTTGGTGGTGCAAGTGAGGCTTTGGGCCTTTTGGGGGCATTATAGCGAATGAAGTGATGGAGATCTCGCTGTTTGGCGTGTTTTATATAAATGCATTTATTTTTATTTTTGGGGGAGCCGATCAGAGCCATAATAAATGTATAAATATATTCAATAAATATACATTTATTGAAAGAACCCAGTTGGAGCGGACATGAAGATGGGTACGAGTACACAACCATTCTGGTGGCTCTCTTTGGAGTGGTGCTGGCTGGCTCTGTCGTCCTTGGTTCATGTCTGATCCTTTGTAAGTAGTAAACCATGTGTTCCTTCATGAAAACAACCCAGTTTACTACATTTGTAGAAACATGCAGATTTTCACCAATTTAAATATATAAATAATCGAAGTAAAAAAAAAAATATATATATATATATATTTTCCACAGGTAAAGCCTACAAAGCGCACATCGTGGTGTCCGGGGACTTCAGCCTACTCCCTGTGTCCGGTGAGCCGCCCGTCTGTGTGCTGCTGGTGTACCCTGCTGAGTGCCCGGCCTTCCAGGGGGCGGTGGTGGCTCTGGCCGAGTTCCTCCAGGAGCACGGAGGCTTCAGTGTGGCCGTGGACCTCTGGCAGCAGGGACAGATAGCCGAGCTGGGCCCCATGCGCTGGGTGGCCGGTCAGGCCAAGACTGCAGACAGAGTCCTGGTCGTCTGCCCCCAGGTACAATCTGTTACATTCATATGCATATTTAGAACTTTGTTCACACAACCACAAATTGACAGGGTTTGATCTGGGTGCAGATGGATGCATGGATTCAGGGATGGAATATGAATAGACTTTTGTTGAGGCTACATCTGAATATGAATTGAATAATTTTCTAACTAGGATGTTAGGTTAAAACACAGACCCTGCAGGGGAAACAACAGGGTAACGTCCACAATTGACATATGCTATGTCTGACATCATATCTGTATGAGGTATAATGTTCATTAATGTTTCATTGCAGACCATTAGCTGCCATTCCCACCATGGCTTTCTTGGACCCTCAGTACCGGCCTCTGCCAGTGACCTTTACCCGCTGGTTCTCAACATGGTGGCCAGCCATGCCAAGAACCCCAGTGAGTTGGCTCTGTTCTGGGCCGTGCAGCTAGGCAAGAGTCAGGATGACAGCCCTAGAAGACTCCCAGGGGAACTCACAGCCTGCAAGATGTTTTCTCTAACAAAGGACCTCCACAAGCTGTGTAGAAGCCTCCATAACAAGAAACAGGACTCTTTGATTCAAAGAAGGCCACATATATTCTACAACGAAAAGAGCATGATGAAGCTGCATGAGGCAATAGGGCAGCTCACCGAGCACCAGTCTAGCATAAATGCAGAGCAAGAGCACTTTAACTCTGTAGTCGTCACTGTATAATAATGTATATATAATTGTTACTGTACTATTACATTTTATTTTGTACCTCGTAGCCTTTTGTAAGTATAAAACCAAAAAAATAAGTGATAAGTATCCATAGATGGATATTAACTATTGTTAGTAGTTATATAATTGCTAAATATTCAAGGTTCTGCTGTTACTATGCTGTTATACTGTTTTTATATAAATGATAATCCACTAAATCTGTGTTGAAAACATTTAGAAATATATTTTACATTTCAAATATACATCAACATCAACAACAAAAACAACAACTGTACAATTGTATGTATTTCAACTAAATAAATTATGTTTGATTATTGGATGTCTATGTACTGAACGCTTCCCCCTGCTTTATAACATCAAGTATAAGTAGATATTTGTGCAGACAACTTTCTACACAAGTAACTGACCAATAGAGGATCATAATTTGCATCACGTGACTAAACACGGAAGTAGTGTGCAGTGCATGCATTTCCAGCTCAGGTTAGTTTAATTTTAGAGGATGCTTAAAATGTGTTAATCCTTTTGTCTAACGCGTTATCATTAAATAATCAACGTGCTGAAACGATGACCCAAGCTGAGAGAGAACAAGAAAACGGAAAGGAGAGAGAGAAGGAACGCGAGAAGGAGAAAGACAAGGACCAGCAGCGTGGGGTCAAGAGACCTATCGTCCCAGCATCTATCCCAGAATCCCTTCAAGAAGTAAGATGTAACGTTAAGGCTCGGCATTTTATATCTCGAAATTGTTGACTACGTTTCTGAAAGCTACCCCGCCTTGCTTCGCCGTCGGCTTACTGTTGACGTCAACCATTGGGATAAATATAGTGAGCTAAGTTTGTTGTTAATATCATCAATTATCAAAATAGGCCTACATTTGCATTATTCTTCGCGTTTCTAAAACGTTGTAATTGTACACACCTCTGTAAAGCTCAACTGAGTATATCTAACAATTTTCTTTGTTTTTAATAGCAAATACAGACCAACTTTGTAGTCGTGATTCACCCTGGTTCAAGGACGCTACGAATCGGGAGAGCGACAGACACTCTACCAGCGTCGGTACCCCACGTAATCGCTCGCAAACACAAGCAAAGCGGACAGCCGAAACACGAAGACCCCTGGCTTCTGAGGGATGGCCTGAATGTACGTTTAAATTAGCAGCTGCAGCTGAAACCCAGCATTATTGTCTATCCTCTTTCTGTTTTTATTAATTGTTGTACATTTGTACAATGCACTACATTTGTAGTGCATCCTTTATAGTTATTTTCCTTTCAGGAATATATATAATATGTGTCTGTATAGAGCTGTAGCTGCAACATAAATTGCACTTGATGCAATTAACTTTTATATACACCAGTCAGTGAGTCTGGGGGATTCTCAAGCACACCTCGTCTTTTAACGTCATGTGGACTTTGTATCCACTACAGAAACCAGAGAGTAACGAGCAGCGACAGAATGGCCTCAAAATGGTGGAACAGGCCATTTGGTCTAAGAAGATGTCTACTGGACTGCGAAGGACGCCTGTGTCAGCTGAACAGGTGTGTGTGTGTGTGTGTGTGTGTGTGTGTGTGTGTGTGTGTGTGTGTGTGTGTGTGTGTGTGTGTGTGTGTGTGTGTGTGTGTGTGTGTGTGTGTGTGTGTGTGTGTGTGTGTGTGTGTGTGTGTGAGAATAACAGTGGAAGAGGGGGATGGGAGTTTGCTGATTCTAACAAGCTAATTCATTAGTTGTTCAGCCTAAGGAGAGTCAATGTGTTGGTTTATTCTGTTTATAAAATCTTTAATTAGGATGTAAAGCCTGAAATGACCTTTTACAATTATGTTGCAGATTAATATGGAACGTGTGTGTGTGTGTGTGTGTGTGTGTGTGTGTGTGTGTGTGTGTGTGTGTGTGTGTGTGTGTGTGTGTGTGTGTGTGTGTGTGTGTGTGTGTGTGTGTGTGTGTGTGTGTGTGTGTGACCATTAAGGCCAGGTCATATAACCGGCAGGTCCGTCCAGCGGTTCTGGACAGCAGCTCCAGGTTGAAGTGGACCAACACGGGCCAGCAGCCTCAGTACCTGGTTGGGGACGAGGTCAGTATGATGAAGACGAAGCTTAAAGAGGCAGAGTGTATATGTCCATTCTACATGTTAATGATGTGAAAAAACATAGGCTTCACGTCTTTCGGCAAATGTTGATTAGCATATTGTAAAAAAAATTACACGCAAATGTTATGAGGAAAAAAGTGTTTCGGAGCTCTAAAATTCACAACATTTTGAGCCGATTTGTAAACCGTTTAGGGTGCTCTGTACGTTTTTTCCAAAAACGTACAAATCACAAACATATTTTTTTAAAGAACTTCAATAATGAACAAATCATAACAAACCAGCCCTTGGGGGAACTCTCTTCTTCTTCTACTTCTTGACGTCGGTGTCTCAGGCCGTGTATGTGAGTCCGTCGGACGGCTACGACGTGCACTGGCCGCTGGTCAGGGGTCACCTCAACGTGCACCCAGGCCCCGGGGGCTCGCTCACAGCTGTCCTGGCCGACCTGGAGGCCATCTGGGGTCACGTGATCAACAAGCAGCTGGAGATCCCGCTGAAAGACCTCAAGGTGGGCGGGGCCTCTGGCCGTGCGCTTGGTCAGTTATGCTGGCCCCTTTCTGGATAAACATCCATCCAATAATAACAGCAGTGTCTGGGGGGTTCATTCGTCCCTTTTTGTTCGGAAAAAAAGCATGACAATGTGGGATTAATACAGAGTATGTGCCATTTAAACATTCAATTTTAAAGCACCTACCTAATATATGTGACCTGAAACAATTCACTGCTTAATAAACCAAAGGATGACAACATTTATCTTTGATAAACACTTATTTGATTTGTTCTTAAAACACAACACGCATACAGATCATTATTTCTTATGCAGTGCTTGTCAGAAATGTATGTTTATGAATTGTTCTTCCGGAAAAATCTTATTTCATAGTTATTATTGGATTATTATTGAACACCTATTATCTAAACCTTTCTTCGAAAATGACCAAATTCTTTTATTTTTTGTATTCTAGTATTACAGATGTATCCTGTTGGTCCCTGATATATACAATAGACAGCACATAAAGGAGATGGTCAACATGCTGCTGCTGAACATGGGCTTCTCAGGTGACACTCACAAAATAAATATATTTCAATCCTATTTATTTATTTTAAAAAAATGAAAGGAAGCAAATATCCTTGACCCCAGCAATTGCTAAGTAATATATTAAGTCATTGAGCAGATGGTTTTTATCCGGTGGAAGTAGCCCGAGGACAACAGCAATAACACCAGTGTGTCTGCGCCTCATGCAGCCATCATCGTGCACCAGGAGTCCGTGTGCGCTACGTTTGGTAGCGGCCTGAGCAGTGCCTGTGTGGTGGACGTGGGCGACCAGAAGACTAGTCTCTGCTGCGTGGAGGACGGGGTGTCCCACCGCAACTCCAGGTACAGGCAGGGGCCACTGGAGCACTGGGGGAGGAATGAGGGTACAGCAAAGTGTCAGAGTATAATGGAACCATTTAGAAAGATGAAATTGTGTGAAATATTGATTCAGGGTTGTGTATCGTACAAACCATACGATATACAATGCATATAATTGCATATGAAATGGGGTGTTGAGCTGGAGTGATCTCAACCGTAAACCGATATTATTTATTACGGAATAGTATAGACATTTTAGTGGCATTAAGGCATTTTGTAAGTTACGTGTGTGTTACTCTGCAGGTTATGTTTGTCTTATGGTGGTGCAGATGTCACCCGCACTTTCTTCTGGCTCCTGCAGAGGGCGGGCTTTCCCTACAGAGAGTGTCAGCTCTCCAACAGGCTGGACTGTCAGCTACTTCAGCAACTCAAAGAGTTGTTCTGCCATCTCAATCAGGTGTGTGTGTGTGTGTGTGTGTGTGTGTGTGTGTGTGTGTGTGTGTGTGTGTGTGTGTGTGTGTGTGTGTGTGTGTGTGTGTGTGTGTGTGTGTGTGTGTGTGTGTGTGTGTGTGTGTGTGTGTGTGTGTGTGTGTGTGTGTGTGTGTGTGTGAACTGTGGTGGTGGGGGGATTCCAAATCTATTATGAGGATCCGGCAGTATATCCCCCTGGAGACAACAGAATCGGTTTCGAATTGAAAGGCAAATTCAGAGGCTAGAGCTCAACATGTCTGAAAGTCAAACAGTGGTTGTCGGCCCACATTTAAGTCTCTTTAATCACCATCTATTCCACAGGACATTTCGGGACTACAAGATCATGAGTTTCGTATGCGTTTCCCAGAAGCCCCAGCTCTTCTTTACCATATTCGACTTGGTGATGAGAAGCTACAGGTACTTTAACAAAGCGCAATGCAACGGTAAATAAATTAAATTTGACAAAATACCGGTTCTATCAAATATTGAAAGAACCGGTATAGTACCCGAAGCTCTATGAAAGTGTATTTGGTTAATTTGAAAGTGTGTGTGTGTGTGTGTCCGTGTGTCCGTGTGTCCGTGTGTCCGTGTGTCCGTGTGTCCGTGTGTCCGTGTGTCCGTGTGTCCTGTTCTTCCCAGGCACCAATGGGTTTGTTCTATCCAACCACATTCGGCATTGTGGGCCAGAAGATGACGTCATTGCCGTACCGTTCCCAAGGCGACCCCGAGGACCCTCACGATGAGCACTATCTGCTCGGTACTCAGAGCAAACAGGACCAGGTAACGCACGCACGCACGCACGCACATGCATACATACACACGTACGTGTCCGATCACCTCCCGGAAAACCTAAGGGAAGGCTTAGCCTTCCAGAATGTTATGTTGCACTTCAAGGTGCATCGTGGATCAACCAAGCGACACTCTGGGCTAAACCCTCTCAATACCTCATCCTCTCCCTCCTTCACCTCTTCTCTGAGCAGTCCTCCAAATGCTCCGCGGACCGCAAGCCCCTCTCCAGGCCCGCGGGGGCGGTGGACAGTGAGCTGACGGGCCCAGGCGGCAGCGCGGAGCCCTCCGACCCGCACAGGCTCAGCGGCGGCGGCGGCGGCGGCGCTGGATGCAGCCAGGGGGAGATGGAGCTGGGGCCGGCCCAGGCAGAGTGCCTGATGGGCCCAGGAGAGGCGGAGGAGCAGCAGCCCTCCGCACTGCTGTCCAGGAAGTCGGCCATCATGGGCCAGTTTGAGAGCAAGGCCCTGGGCTTGGACAAGGCCATCCTGCATAGCATTGACTGCTGCGGTGAGGGGGCGCCCGGGGGGGACTGTGTTAATCACTTCCTGGTCAAAAATGTTCTGGGCACTCGCCCTGCTACAGTAAAAATAATTCAGTGTAACCTTTTCATCGAATATGCCACATTTTGTTTACTGAGCAAAAGGGACCTTATTGGCCTTATATTGTCTTTTTAGTACATTGAATAGTACATACAGTTGGTTATTATGGCCAATTTCCCTAACCACAAGGTAATGCTGCCGATCTCTTTCTCGGTTTTAAATGTAATGTATTTATAACCTATGTATTGACAGCGTCGGACGAGACCAAGCGCAAAATGTACAGCTCCATCCTGGTGGTGGGGGGAGGACTGATGTTCCACGGTGCTCAGGAGTTCCTGCTCCATCGCATCATTAACAAGATGCCACCGTCCTTCCGAAGGCTGGTGGACAATGTTGAGGTCATCACACGCCCCAAGGTAACCTTGGAAATGCTGATTGGCTGTTTTATTTAAGCGATAGTATTACATTGTTCAGTAACAAATATCTTCAAAAGGAGTTATATTAGTTGAATGTATGCATGTTGTTTAAACATTTAACATGTTTATCAAATCAAACCATCAACATACCATATCGCGGTGGAACTGTTTTCTTAAATAGAGTGATCTGTATTGTATTGGCATTTCTAGAGTGAGTCCTGGGAGTATACTGCAACCCTCTTATCATTTTGCGGTTTGAATTTTATGAAAGTACATGTGTCATGACGCCAACGTTTTAGTTTCACTGTTTGCACATACGATGGCGCCCCCTGCAGGACATGGACCCCTGGCTGATCTCTTGGAAGGGAGGGGCGGTGCTGGCCTGCTTGGACACCTCCCAGGAGATGTGGATCCACCAGCGGGAGTGGCAGCGCTTCGGTGTCCGCATGCTCCGCGAGAGAGCCGCCTTCGTGTGGTGAACCCGGCTGAGTGACGATGGTCATTTCGATGGATGTTTACCATTTTGTTGTCTCTTTATTTAGATCATATGAATACAATCGGTTTTTTTTGTTTTACATTAAGAACAGATCCCCAGGAAAAAACAAATTGGTTTTGAAAGAACATGGTCAAATTGTTGACGTTTCTCTACTCTGTAAATAGCGTTTTCTGTCATTGTCGAACAATTTGTTGAGTCTTCATTTTATTACATGACCGGATCTTCGCAAAGAAACATTTTGACATTGTAAATCTTTATTTAAATCTGAGGGATATAAAGCACCTAATAACTTAATCTTCAAGGTTTGAAATGAACACATGGGTCAGTAAGTTGTGAGAAGCAGAAAGAATGAAGGGGAGCGGAGAGAGCGGAGCTGAAGTCGGTTGCCACATCAGCCAGCCTGGCCCCTACAATGTAGGAATTCCCAGGATGGCATCAAAAATCTGCCAACGGCAGAGGCAACCAAGGACCATGGGTGCAGACATGTAAACATGCCATGCGCCCATCGCCTACACTGGATGTGTAGGCGTTTACCTACAAGGAGAAATGAAACATGTCAGTGCAGACCATCTATTATTATAAGAAAAACCATAAGCCCTTGAGGATATAAAAAAAAAATATATGCATACGTCTTGGTATTTTATAATGGCTGTGTGGATTATCTGATTTATTTAGATCACATTAAAGCACATCCTTCATTTATGTTCATTGTGCTTCTAGAAAAGTTGAAACAACAATATGGCCACAAAATGCCCCCTTTGGAATTACATGAAAATATTAGTTCTCACCTTCCTCATCCTCCTCCTCCCATTGGTGGGGCACTTGGCCCCGCCCCATGGTTTATCCTGCCCATGCGCCGCCTTCCACCAGGGGGGCCTGGAGGACTGAGAGCGAGGAAGAGAGAACAGTAGAAGAAGTCAGTTCATTGGTTAGTGAGGTTCAAAGATGCGACGAGTTCAGACTTATGGTTTGAAAATGTTCTTCTGTGATCCAGATGCCTCGGACACCAGCCTTTCGAGTTGCACTTGTGACGTAATATCCGGTCTCGGAGCACCTATAGCGTTCCCGTTCGTCTTTGATTGTTTCATGAAATTGGCTAGTCTTTGTTTATTGTTAGCTACATTAGCCTCTTAAGCAAACCAGCTTGAAAACAAACACTTTACATTGTATTGTATTGCAAGCCCATGCAATGCATAAATTGGTGTAATAAAGTGTGTTAGAGCATTTAAAATCAACGTTATAATGACCAACGTGGTACAAATACAAAGAAAATAAATCTCTTTACGGGCGCAGCCATTTTTGTTGAGAGCGTCATCACTGAACTCGGTATACTCAGAATTCCGAGGGGGCTCGGCCAAAAGGGGGCGTGCCTCCGTGAAATGCCGCAAAAAAGCTGGGCAATTTCCCCACTTCCAACTCGGTAGGCTGGTGTCCGTGGCATCTGGATCACACCATTAGTGGAGAAACATTTGAACCCAGTACTTACTCTCTGCCATCCGAGAACCGTGATGATCCAGCGACAATTCTATCCTTTGTAAGATCCGACTGAACTATTGTCGTGAAGCTGAACACAAGGGTGATTTGATCAGACGTACAGATACAACTTTAAATGTGGGTGTGTATACTATTGAAGACATTTCCTTTGAGTAAATCAAACAATCAACTTAAAATATTTTGGCTGCCGTTTTCATTAAAACAAGGATAAAGTAGCTATTGGTTATGAATTAAACAGAATATTTCCAGAATATACATCAAATAAAAAATTGCCATAGAATATCTTCACGGGTAGAGAGTGCTATGCGGTGAGTTCCCTGTTAGGTTATTGAGGTTACTGTTAGATATTGATAGACTGATTTGGTGGTGGGTTACTCACAACAAGCCGACGAACTCGACTATTCCCCAAAACATTTTTGCCAGGTTGGGGAAACTCCATCGTGACCGTGACGACCCCAAGGTCTGACCTGAGGGACACAAACCAGAATCACTAAGTTATTCTGTACAGTATAATGCTGTAGGAACACGTTAAAAGGACAGTACGTTTAAAACAATACTTTGCCGATGACGGCACTCATACATGTAACATCCCCATGGGATCTTTAACTACTAATTGCTATCCATTTGTATGGTACGCCGGTACGTCCGACCTGCACTTGTGAGAATGTGACGTAATTTCCTGGCTTGCAGCGCTATAGCATCGCCGTTTCTCATTGGCTAGTCATTGTTAGCTACATTAGCCTCTTTAGCAAACCAGCTCGATAACAAACAATGCAACTTTATATTTTATTGCACGCACCGCAAGACCGAATAAAGTAGCAATGTAATTAAATGTGTAAGAACATTTAAAATGAACAACGTGGTACAAATACAAAAATCTCGGCCTTTACTTTCAGAATAGCGAGCAGGACAGAAAAAAAGAGGGCGTTCCTCCGTGAAATGCGGTAAGAAAGATCGGAGATTTACAATTTACGACTAGCACGTAGCGGCGTACCATACAAATGGATAGCACCAGGCTTTAGCCAATCAATGCGCGACAACAACTGACTAGACTAGAAGAATCGCTAATATGCGATCGTGAATTGTGTTATAAAACCAAATCCACTACATTTACGCACCGAGTTGACAAACGCTATGCACATGTTTGCTTTTCAATGGTATAATATTGTAGAAGCTTTAGCTATGGTTAATTAGTAGGGTTTCGTATAGGAGTACGATATCTGGTCTATAGACACAAACATTGACACTTTTCTTTTTACATGATAGGTTATCTGCAACCAAGAAATAACCCTATCCGGAATAAAGAAGGTTTATGAGTGATTATATTGCCTAAATCATCTGAACTACTCACCGTCGGACATCTTCGCCAGGCCCTGTTTACCAATGTGAGTTTCAGCTTCCGGTAAACACGTCACAGGTACGACACAGACGGTCATATGGCGCGTTCAAATCGCTGGGAATTAGATGCTGTATTCCAATATCCATAATATCCGCACTCACTAAGGCCCCGTTTACACGAGGACGCTTGCGGGTGAAAACGACAAAATATTTTATCGGAAGTGCCTTTCGTTTAGACGGTGACGGCGTTTTTGGGGCATGAAAACGCATAAATCTGAAACCACCCTCCAGAGTGGAAAAGTTGAAAACGCTCCGCCGTAGCGTTTCCGTCTAAACTGCCAAGACGCAAAACACTGCTCAGATCTGCTCACGTCGCGTACGCGTTTACGTCACATACATGTGCCAGTACAAGGAAATAAACAAACATGTCAGATTATTTCCATGCGTCGGACCGTCAAGCTGCTCTTGCAGCTCTAACAAGCATACAGGAGTATTTCCACGAAATGTACAGGATATTCACAGATAGTATTACTGAAGCGAGAAGGATCTTTTTGGTTTTTGCGGCACAGATAAGAGAAGGAAGATTCTACGCATGCGCTCAGACATGGCGGTGTTGTGTGATAGTCTATAGTATCACACCACCACCTAGCAGCCTGGCATGCATACCCAATCGAATTCCACACACTTTTGCGTCACCGTATGCACGCAGATTTCCTCCCGAAAACGCTTGTCTAAACGCGGAATAAAAAGTGAAGACGCAACGCCACTTTTGCGTCTTCTGTTCAGACCGTCATCATGTAAACGTAGCCTAAGTATAGTGAGTGCGTAGTTCGTTCCAATTAAGAAGGGGGCGAAAATAAGTGTACTGAAAGGACCCGGAAGGTGTACTCAAAATGGTCAAAGTGTGGATCGATGTACACTCTTCGTACTCAACGGCAGCCATCTTAGCTACGTAGCGGAACATGTCGGAGCCAGGCTTAGCAAACATGGTGCATTTTCCACATAGCCTGCATTAATAGTAATTTTTAGTTTTTATAGCTTTTATAGCTGCTAGCTGTAATTTCGTTCCATTTCGACTTTGTGATTGTGTCATGAAATTGAAGTTGTTTTTTATTGTAAGCTCCATTAGCCTCTTTAGCAAACCAGCCTGAAAACAAACAACACAGCTTTACATTGTATTTCACCCACAGCAAGACTGCAATGAATGACCCATTGGTGATCGACAATAAAATGACCAACGTGTTACAAATACAAAGAAAATAAATCCCTTCATGAGCGCAGCCATTTTTGTTGAGAGCATCATCACTGCTCTCGGCCTACTCTCAAGGCCTGATTCCACTGGAGGCGTACGCGCCGCGGGACGGCTGCGCCGCGGTCACCGCTGCTGATCGCTTCCACTCTAATCAATGAGACCATTTCCACCGGGCGCGCCGCGGAACGTTTCAGCAGCGTCCTAGGAGCGGCGTGCTGCGCCGCGGCGGAAAATGTCAGAAAGGACAAAGCGTGGCATTTAATTGCAATAGTTTTGGGAGTGGAAAGTGAGTACATTAGGTTTAGGATTATCGCGTGATCTCGTGATCTCGCGTGAATACGGCTGGCTCGCAAGGCAGCGCTACGCTGCCGTTACGCGCCCGGTAGGAATGGACGCAGGGCAGAGGACGCAGGGAGATTTCCCGACTTCCGACTCGGAAGGCTGGCGTCCGAGGATTCAGGAACACACCACTATTGCCTTCAAAACAGCTCAGCGGTTCGGAAGCCCTTACGTGTCTTTTTACCAAGCCCCAACCACAGCAAGATATATACCAGCATTCAATGCGGAAGTGACAAACATTGCAGTAGCACCGGGTGGCCACTACGAGGTGATACCAAAAGGGAGCAATTCTTCGTTGACTCACATGTTAAACAGGCCGTTTTCACAGTCTTATTAAACCTATTTACAGCCTGGTCCAAAAAACCATTCTAATCAGTATGTTTAGTTCATATCTCCATGACAACACTGAGGGGGGTGTTTTGTTTTTTTAGGAGGCTAGGTTTTATTGGATTGGAGGTTAAAATCTATGAATAATTAGGGGCGCGGCCTCTTGAGTGACAGCTAGCCGCTGACTCTCACCTCGACTCGGAGGCTAGTTCTCACCTTTTTGGTTAAAGGAAATGAGGAGGAGTCAAACTATGACGAGTCACACTAAGATGGCGACGCGCATAAAGACATTGGATGCAGTTGGAACAACTGAGGCCTGCCCGGATGCTACATCCATTTTATATACTATCTATGGTCTTTACGTAAACCTTCCCTTCTTCCAAAATATGAGTGTTCAGGAAACACCCCTCAGAAGTTCGTAGAATATGACATAAAACCATTAAAACAGATTGTTCCTTTAGACTACACTTCATAACATCAAGTATGGATGCCCGCAGGGACCTTTTTGCGCTTCTTTGCTGAATCATATGAATCAGTTATTAGAACTGTTTGCGATGGTTGAACATTTTAATATCTGGTGATTTTAATGTCCATGTTTGCTGTGAGTCACAACCTTTGACCCGGGACTTCTTGAACCTCCTTGACTCATTTAGTCTAGAGCGAGCTGTCACCGGCGCATGAAAAGGGTCACATATTAGATCTTGTGCTGTCCAATGGTATTTCTGTCCCTGTTAATGAAATCTGTGCCAAGTCTTTTACCGACCACTCCCCAATTCTGTTCACTGTGTCAGTCCCATGCTCAGGTAGTACCCATAGTGTCTCCAAACAGGTATCCCAACTCAACTCCTCTGCCTCAAACCCTGGGAAACTGTTTCCCTGTTCTCATCCCTCCTCAACCCTCCCTCGCCCCCACCTCCTCGCCCCCACCTCCTTCCTGCCTCACTGCTGATGACTTTGTTACCTACTTTACCCAGAAAGTGAAGGACATTAGCTCCTCTTTTATCCCTGCCTCCATTCTCCCTCCTCCCATCCCCTCCTCTGTCTTTACCCAATTTAGCCCTCTCACCTCTGACGAGGTCAACAGAATAATAACATCTAACCATGCCACCACCTGCCCCCTTGACGCTATCCCCTCCTCTCTCCTCCAGGATGTCTCAAGCGACATCCTGTCATTTCTCACCTCAATTTTCAACTCCTCCCTCACTTCAGGCATTGTTCCAGCGTCTTTCAAGACTGCCAGAATAAAGCCTCTCCTCAAAAAAACAACATCCAGAACTACAGACCGGTATCTCTTCTTTCATTCCTGTCTAAAACACTGGAACGTGCCGTTGCTAACCAACTGTCCTCCTATCTCTCATCTAACAACCTTCTTGACCCTCACCAGTCAGGTTTCAAGAAGGCACACTCCACTGAGACGGCTCTCCTCGCGGTGACTGAGTCCCTCCGTGCTGCCAGAGCCTCGTCCCTCTCATCGGTTCTCATTCTCCTCGACCTGTCCGCAGCATTTGACACAGTGAACCACCAGATCCTCCTTGCCACTCTTGCCGAATTTGGCATCGCTGAATCTGCTCTTTCCTGGTTCACATCCTACCTGACGAACCGCACCTATCAAGTGACATGGAATGGCTCCTTGTCCAAACCTTGAACGCTTGAAACTGGTGTCCCTCAAGGCTCTGTACTGGGCCTCTTCTGTTCTCCCTCTATACCAGATCTCTGGGCTTGGTAATTGCATCACACGGCTTTTCCTATCACTGCAATGCTGACGACACTCAGCTATTTTTCTCTTTCCCCTCATCTGATAAAGCCCTGATTGCAACACGCATATCGGAATGTCTGGCGGAGGTCAGCACCTGGACAACTGCCCATCACCTGAGGCTTAACCTCAACAAAACCGAGCTCCTCCTAATCCCAGGGATTAGAGAGATTGCCCACACATGGATTTACTGGTCACCGTTGAGAACATCACTGTATCTCCTTCTCCAACTGCCAGAAACTTCGGTGTGGTATTGGACAATCAGTTATGCTGCACCGCAAACATCACTGCGGTGGCCCGATCCTGCAGATTTGCACTTTACAACATCAGCAGAATCCGGCCCTTCCTCACAAGGGAAGCAGCTCAGCTTCTAGTCCAATCACTGGTCATCTCCCGCCTCGACTACTGCAACTCTCTCCTGGCTGGACTTCCTGCCTCTGCGATTAAACCTTTGCAGCGCATCCAGAATGCGGCAGCGCGCCTCGTGTTCAACCTACCGAAGTTCTCCCATGTGACCCCCCCCTTCCGGGACCTCCACTGGCTCCCTGTAGTAGCTTGCATCAAATTTAAGACGATGGTACTGGCATACAAGGAAGACGATGGAACTGCCCCTGCCTACCTCCAAGCATTGCTAAAGCCACACACACCAGCTCGATCCCTCCGCTCAACTACCTCAGCTGGATGTCTGGTACCGCCATCGCTAAGAGCTAGCAAAGGCCGTTCAGCAAAGTCACAACTTTTCTCGGTTTTGGGACCGCAGTGGTGGAACGAGCTCCCTGCCGCTCAGTACCGCAGAGTCGCTCACTATCTTCCGAAAAAGACTCAAGACTCACCTGTTCAGAGTCCACCTCGACTCTGCATAGCCACCCTCCCCCTTCTGGCAAACATTGTACAGTGTATTGTGTTGTGTTGTATTGTATTGTATTGTATTATAGTACTTAACTGTGTAGCAACTGCAGTAGCTGCTATCATTGCTATAACACGGGGAATTGGTTAGCCGAGCGATTGTTGTACTTGCACTTGGTTCTATGAACATCCTTTCTGTACCGACAGCGATATATTGGTGCACTTCTTATGACAAATGTACTTATTGTAAGTTGCTTTGGATAAAAGCGTCTGCTAAATGCCCTAAATGTAAATGTAAATGTAAATCCCGCACGCTAAACTCCTCTACTGCCGGACATTTTCCAGCTGTGTTCAATGACTCCCCCCTGTGTAGACCGATAGACTCTGAGTACACTGCTGATGAGCTTCACTCTATGCTCTCATCTGCCAGCACTGGCATTCTGGACTCTATTGCCCCTTTCAAACCCAAACGCAAAAAAACACAGTCAACTTCCTGGCTCAACCACGCAACGCGCGACCTCAGGCGCGCCTGTAGGCGGGCGGAGCGTAAGTGGCAGAAGGACCGCCTTCACGTCTCCCTCCAAATCCTCCGTAGTTGCTTGTCAGACTACCACCGAGCCGTTAAAACTGCTAAAACACAGTACAATACACCCTGGTTCTGGATTTACATCCAGAAACAGTCACAAATCCCAGGTTCTTTTTAATACATTGAATTCTCCAATAAATCCCCGTAATGAATCCCCTGTTGTGCCCTCACCCGCCCTATGTGAAAGTTTTCAGAAATTCTTTATTGACAAGGTTGTAGCACTAAGGCCTCCAGATACCTCTGCCATTACTCTCCCTGCCCATCCCCCCTCCCCCTGCCAGCTGTCCTCAAGCAGTTTGAGCCTATTTCCCTATCCATCCTCTCTGACGCAGTCAGACATCAGCGGCCCTCCAACTGCCCCTCTGACTGTCTACCCTCCCGTCTTCTCAAGGATGCTACTGTCCTCGACTCGGTTGCCCCCTTCCTCCTGCTGCTGATCAACACCATCCTCACCTCTGGTTGCGTCCCGGCTGCCTTCAAGCATGCTGTGGTGCAGCCATTGCTTAAAAAGCCCAACCTAGACCCCGCTATCCTCTCAAACTTCAGGCCTATCTCCAAACTACCCTTCCTATCCAAAGTCCTTGAGCGAGTGATTTATGTCCAGCTGCAAGCCTTCCTAGCCAATAACAACATCTATGAGAAGTTCCAGTCTGGCTTTAGAACAGCCCACAGCACAGAGACTGCGCTCTTGAGAGTTCTCAATGACCTGCTCTTAGCCGCTGACTCAGGTAGCCCTGTGATCCTGGTGCTTTTAGATCTAACAGCAGCCTTCGACATGGTGGATCACAGGATCCTGTTGGCTCGGCTTGATCATCATGTGGGCATCAAAGGCACAGCCCTGGAGTTCTTCCGGTCCTACCTGGCTGACAGGAGATTCTCTGTCCAGCTTGGAAACTCCATCTCCTCACCCGCCCCCCTCACCTGCGGGGTCCCTCAAGGCTCTATTCTAGGTCCCATCCTCTTTTTAATCTACATTTTACCCATAGGGGATATCCTGGCAAAACATAAGATCTCCTTCCACTGCTTTGCAGATGACATCCAGCTGTATATCCCCCTTAAGGCTGATGGGCAGGCTGCACTCCATCTTCTGCGTGACTGTCTAGCTGAGATCAAGGCATGGATGGGGGCGAACTTCCTCAACCTTAATGAGAGCAAGACTGAGTTAGTTGTCTTTGGCAAAACCTCTCCGGCCTTCTCCACCAACGCCCTGGGCCCCCTTGCCTCTAACATCAGGCCCTCTGTCGGAAATCTGGGCGTGATTTTTGACAGTAAATTCAAGCTTGAACAACAGGTCAGTGCAGTAGTTAGGAAGAACTTTTACCACCTGAGAACCCTAGCCAAGATCAAAGCCTACCTACCCCAGAGCAACCTTGAGAGAGTCATCCATGCCTTCATCACTTCAAAACTGGTCTAATGTAATTCTCTCTATACTGGCAACGATCGATCCCAGCTACGCCGCCTGCAGTTGGTTCAGAACTCAGCCGCCAGACTCCTCACCTGCACTAAAAAACGCGATCATATCACCCCAGTCCTGGCTTCACTCCATTGGCTCCCCATCCGCTACCGCATCAATTTCAAACTCCTCTTGACTGTTTACAAATCTCTCCATGGTCTGGCCCCCACCTAACTGTCTGATCTTCTCCCCACCATTCCCCTTCCAGATCACTACGGTCAGCAGACCAACTGCGGCTGGAAGAACCCAGGTCCAGGCTTAAAACCAGTATAACATGTGTAACAGGTGTGGAGGTGAGCAGCACAGGGCTAGGGACTAGGTTTATTAAAGTAACCTCTTAAGTGTGGTCAAATTGGCCACATTCAAAAAGTGTGTAGGTCAAATGGCTCAGCTAGCGCTTCACAGGCTAGAGGGGATAGAGTACTGACAGGGAAGCATGGGAAGACTCAAGGAGCACTTTATGTCCGTCAGTCTAAGTCACCAAAAGATGACTTAGACTGAGATGAAGCCATGTTTACACTGTACAAACTAGATGAGCTAGACACCAGCAGAGGAGCCATTTATCCAGACATTGGCTGTTAATGGGGATAGACAGCAATTTGAAATGGACTCGGGTTGTGGGTAACAGTAGTGAACTGCTCTGTGTACAAAGCGTTATGGGGGAAGGAGGTGCCAGAGCTACGCTCATGTAGAGTGAGGCTAAAAACATACACAGGACGTAAAGTAAATGTTTTGGGAGCAGCAGTGGTACAGGATAAACAACTAGTTAAAAACGTACCGTTGATTGTGGTGGCAGGTTCAGGCCCTAGTCTGGTAGGCAGGTACTGGATAGGAGGCTAGGTTTACAGTGGAGACCAGAACCCCAGATCCATCATGTTCAGACAGAGACCCCAGCGAAGGCATTGGGGGCGACCAGAAACAGAGATACTCCAGGTAAGAGAAGAGACCTTGGGTGAGATAATACAAACTTTATTTATATATCGCCTTTCGTGCAAAGTTACAATACAAGGTGCTTAACAGAACAGCAAAAAGATACAGCAGTACAATTTGAATACAACATTACAGTGAAAATAAATGATAATATAAGTAAATCAATAGTATAAAAAAAAATATCTCTATGTTTATAGATCACAAAATGTATCTGTATCTATATCACTTGGTGATACACAGACCTATTTCGCTCAGCGAAATAGGTATGTCTTAGGGTTACTTCTGAGTGTGGTTACAGATTGTGAAGTCCTCAGCTCCTGTGGGAGGCTGTTCCAGAGGCGAGGACCATTGACACTTAAAGCCGCCTCCCCGTAGGTCCCTGTCCTCACCCGGGAAACAACTAAAATGCCTGTGCCAGAGGACCCTAAGGATCTAGAGGGGGAATACACTAGAATAATGTAGTGTATGCTGTAGTGGGTAGGTTTTGTACACTACAATGGATTTTAAAATCGATTCTAAATCTGACAGGCAACCAATGAAGGGACTTTAAGACAGGTGAGAGGTGTGCTCTCATTCTGGTCTTGGTCAGTACACGTGCCTCTGCATTCTGTATGATCTGTGGCCTCTTTTTGTAGCTTTTTGAGGAAGGCCAGATAGGAGTGCATTACAATAATCAAGCCTGCTAATAAAAGCATGCATTAGTCTCTTAGTATCTGCCTGGGAGAGAAGCGGTTGCACTTAAGCAATATTTCTAAGGTGATAGAAAGCGGTTTTCGTTACATTACTAATGTGAGATTTAAAATTCAAATCAGGGACTACAATCATACCAAGAGTTTTGCTAGGGGCTTGGCGTTTTCTACCAGGGATTTTAAATTAGCACACAGTATCTCTCTCTGGTCCTTTGCCCCGATATTTAAGACCTCTGTCTTGTCTTTGTTCAATTGTAGGAAATAACTTGTCATCCACAGGTTGATATGATCAATGCATTCAACCAGTTTATCGATAGGACTGATGTCATTGGGTGATAAAGATATGTAAAGTTGTGTGTATACGGCATTGCTATGAAAATGAAACCTGTGTTCTCTGATGATATTTCCCAGTGGTAGTATATACAGATTAAACAGGACAGGTCCCAAAATGGAGCCTTGAGGAACCCCACATCTTATGCTAGTGTTAGCCGAGAAATGGTCACCAATGGAAACAAAATAGTCTCTGCCGGACAAATAAGTCCTAAACCAGTCTAAAACTGAACCGAAGAGGCCAACATAATGCTGTAGTCATGATCGACTGTGTCAAAAGCAGCACTTAAGTCTAAAAGTACTAATGTTGACAGTTTCTTGTCATCCATGTTCATTCTTAGGTCATTAAAAACTTTAACTAGCGCTGTATAAGTGCTGTGGTGAGGACGAAAGTCAAATTGAAACTTCTCAAATAAACAGTTGTGATGTAAATAGTAATTTAGCTGTTTATATGTATACATAACTCAACATCATAACTTCATCATCAATGTATATTTCATGGTTTGTAATGAGCAACCGGGTTAGTAAATGGTGAGTAGCAGAAAGAATGAAGGCAAGTGAGCGGATAGAGCAGAGCTGAAGTCGGCTGCCACATCAGCCAGCCTGGCCCCTACAATGTAGGAATTCCCAGGATGGCATCAAAATCTGCCAACGGCAGAGGCAACCAATGACCATGATTGCAGACATGTTAACATGCCATGCGCCCATCGCCTACATTGGATGTGTAGGCGCTTGCCTACAAGGAGAAATGTAACATGTCAGTGCAGAACATCTATTAATATTATAAGAAAAACCATAAGCCCATGGCCCAAAAAAAAAAAAAAAAATGTTTTGGTATTTAATAATGGCAGTGTGGGTTATCTCATTTATTTACATTCAGCCGTCCTCTTAATTTACTTTAATTGTGCTTCTAGAAATGTTGAAACGACAATATGGCCAAACAATGCCCCCGTACATTAAAATATTAGTTCTCACCTTCCTCATCCCATTGGTGGGGGATCGGGCCCTCCCCTGTAGTATATCCTGCCCATGCGCCCGCCACCTGGAGGACTGAGCGAGGCAGAGAGAGCGAGTAGAGGTCATATCATTGTTGGAATTGGCTAGTGAGGTTCAAACTTATGACTTAGGATTTAAAAGTTTTAGTCGAGAACATTTGAGCACAGTACTTACTCTCTGTCATCAGGGAACCGTGATGATCCAGGGACAATTTTACCCCAACGATCTATCTCCACTATTGTCGTGAAGCTGAACACGGGTGATTTGATCAGACGTACAGATAAAACTCTTTAAATGTGGGTGTGTATACAATTACATTGAACACAAGATTATTTTCCCTTCAGTAAATCATACAATTAAAATAGTTATTTTATTAACACAAGACTCAACATACCCCAGTGTTGATACAATTGGCTAAGAATATTTCCAAAATATAGATTAAAAAAAAAGAATATTTTCACGGGGAGAGAGTGCTATACAGTGACAGGGTTTCCCACAGAAAATTTGGTTAATACAGTTGTCATTTTGGTATATATAATGCCTTTTTTCATGCAAGCTGTCAGACTGTTGCCCTGCTGCCTGATCTTTACACAGAGATTGAATGAAGTCGTAGTGGTTAAGGCGGCAGCCGTGTGTTGCTTAGGCGGCCGCCTAAGCTGTAAACTGCTGTGGGAAACCCTTGGTGCGTTCAGTGTTAGGTAATTAAAGTTACTCTTAGATATTATTAATAGACTGATTTTGTGGGGGGTTACTTACTAATAGCCGACGAACTCAACTACTTCCCAAAACATTTTTACCAAGTAGGAGAAACTCCGTCGCAACCGTGACGACAAGGTCTGACCTGAGGGACACAGACCAGAATCAATTAGTTATTCTGTACAGTATTATGCTGTATGAACACGTCAACAGGACAGTAGGCCTACGTTTAAACTAAAATACATGCCTCATTACACCAGAAAGATAGATCGGCTTAATAAATTAAATGTTTAACCTTCTTAATTTCATGCTAAAATTTGTTATAGTGCAGATAATAGGTTTAGGAATACCATTTCATAAGATACGCCAATGAGGCCACTCATACCTGTACCATCCCCACGGGATATGAACTAATGCTTTAGCCAATCAATGTAAAACAACAACTGACTAGACTAGAGGTATCTTTAATCCACAAGTTTCCACCGCCTTGTGATGCTTTGCGAGAATTGTGGGCTTCACTACTGGTTACTATGAGAGATCGATGTTAACAATTGCGGTATGTCATTCATTCATTAATTACAAGGTGGGAACACAACCTCACCGAGTTAAAAAATGGCAATATAATTATACTTTTGCCCTCCGCAGTTACTGTATGAGAAGACAAAGAAAAATGGCGATCACTCTGCTTTTTTTTTCAGCTTGTGGTCAAAACACTAATTTCAACCAATTATTTAGGTATGTCCAGTTGTTAGTACCCCACAAACGCTTCCCCAGTAACCACCCCAGGAAACGTGTTGATAGTGATCAGAAATTGTGTTATTCAACCAAACCACTGCATTTAAACAACGAATCGACCACCGCTATGTGTTGATTACTAAGGTTTCGTATAAAAGTACGATATCTGGTCTATATAAACAAACAGACACTTTATTTTACATGATAGGTTATCGGCAACAAAGAAATAACATAATATATAGAATAAAATAGGTTGTTTAATGGTTATATTGCCTAAAGCATCTACTCACCGGACACGTTAGACATTTTGTTCTTCTGGGGTCTGGTAACCAGACACCAGACATCTAGTCCTGCCCCCATATTTTTAGGGTGCCAAGCACAAAGTGCGAAGGCAACCTATTGTAATTGTTAGTTTTATTATTATTATTCCGCCACGTTTGACTTGCACAGCCTAAACCGCTCGCACGCTTTTTATGAAAGTTACTACAGCTGTAGAGGCTGACTCAAGATGAACAGAGAGCATTTATTATACTGATTGGCCCAAAGGTGGCGCTATAGCAACAGTCCAAAAATGAAAACTTTGATCAAACATATCTCATAACCGCTTTGACCTGAAGTCATGCAACTTTGTTCACATATGCATATTCTTATGTTGAACAAATATACCTCAAGAACATATGACTTTATTTGGATAGATTAATGGCCATCTTGAATTTTGTTGAAAACACTAAATTCCCTAAGGATCCTAGATTTTTAGACGTAGACAAATATCCTTTAGCTCATTACACTTATGGACCAATTTCTTCAATCTGACATAAAACAAAGTCTATCCAGTAAAAAATGAAGGCACCCAGGAGCCATTGACTTCTTAAAAGGGTGTGGTTTAAAACGCGTAAAGACTTAAATGCTTATATCAACATCAAAATGGACTCCTATGATCTTGAGTCCAATACAAAAGTTGTTCAAAATCAAATTCTGAACAAGATAAACTCAAAATATTTTCAATTAGGGCGTGGCATCGAAATAGGCGTGCCGCTTCAACATGGGTCACCTCATTTTATGTACCAGGGCACAGGTAGTAGGATTGTCTGGTCGTCCTATGATGACACATCTTTGAAAAAGTATGGATATTATTAGATTGGGGTTGTACATCCGACTACAGATATTAATATCGAGATCACACATAAGTTAATGTGATCATTTGGAGGTTATTCCACCATATCGTCTCGTGCTTCTCAGCTCACAGCCAATCACATGGTGTTTGTAGCCCCTTTTACCCCAATAATAGAGGGCATGGCCCTAGGTTATTTAGCCCAACTTGTTTCCTTAATTATTAGTGTGGATTCCCTATTTTAATTTATTAATATGCAAATAGCACCCTTCATTTTTATTTTATTTTAATTTCTCTGAGAAATCCCTAAAATGGATGGAATAATATCTCTCCTCAAGACTTCAATGTGTTAGAGTTCAAAACATATGCCTTGTGAGAATAACCTAGGAGTACCCCAAGGTTAAATTCTAGGACTTCTATTATTTAGCTTATTCATAAATGACTTGGAAAGTTACTGTCCGTCCACCAACAGTGACCTGCCAACTGCAGATGAGGCTGTACTATATGTTCACACCAAAGACAAAGCGCAAGTTGCAAAATAACTTACACCTGTAATGAGTAACGTGTGCAACTGGTTAGAGAGCTCTCAACTGCACTTAAATGTGTCGAAGACTGTTGCTATGTATTTCTCCAAAAGAGTAAACAAGTCTGACACAGACCCTAATATTTTTGTAGGAGAAAAAAAGCTTGAAACAGTTCAATAATTGAAATACCTTGACTTTCAAACAGCACACAAAAAAAACTGTCAACTAAATGAAATTTAACTTTTCCAACTTTAGTTATAGAAAAAACAATCTTACTTTTGAAGCAGCTAGGCTATACTTTGATGCAATGATCTTGGCTCACATGACCTATTGCATAACAAGTTGGGCTTCAGCTTGTAAGACGATTCTAAAGTCCCTAGAGTCAACATATAAACAAGCTATGAAAGTTTAAAAATGAATGTATCATCACTGTTTGATTTTAAAGAAACTTGAGTTGCTAAATAATTATGGAAAACACAGTGAAATACACTGACACTATTTTAGTTTTTTTAAATCATTCATGGTTTAGCTCCACCTCCTTTACAGAAATATATCAAAAGGAATACATACAGCACGACCAGAGCTGGCTCCAGAGGTGACTGCACAGTTCCCCTTAGGAGAAGTGCCTTTGGACAGGCATTTTTTTCCTATAGAGCAACGAATACCTGGAACTCCATACCAAGTGCAATACGCAAACTACCAACTCTCACCTCATTTTCCAAACAGGCTTCTGGAAAATCAAACATGTGGTCACTAGCTGCAGTGGCGGCGCCAGGGGGGGGCTAGGGGGCGCTAGAGCACTCCCTAGATTGGACATAGCACCCCCATAGCACCCCCAAGAAAATAATGGTTTATTTATTATTGTTATTTAATTTAATTCTGAGTTCTTAATAAAATGTATTGTGTGATAATAATATTTTAATCACAAAAGAAAATAACAGATTGAAATAAACAGATTGTTCACGTAGCACGACACAGACACGTTGCGTGCGTGAACGTGATTGTTCAATGAGTAGTAGGCTAAGTAACAGTAATCCTGGCGATCGGTCAATTTTAAATCAAGCGTTCACAAAATCATATACACTTTTTGATCTCTTATTATTGTGGTTTTGAGTGCCTACTGTTTGGTTTCATTCATGTTTTGATTGTGACCTAAAATAATATACTCTTTTTGAAAGCATTTCTGACTCTTTGCCTGTTTAAGTTAATTCTGTCTGACATTCTAATCTGCCGTCTTTAGTTAGAAGTGTATTGAACTTGGTATGTTTAGTTTAATTTGTCGCTCATGGTAGTGGTGACCTGGTAGTCATCTGGCGCAAACTTTAATCCACACACTGAAGTAAGTGAAGTATTTGGGATTACGTTATCTAGAACATCTCCATTTTAACCGTCGGAGATGAACGCGGCTTTGTGCGCGTCCGTCAGAAGTAGCCTAATGACAATAATAATACGATCGATTTGAATGGCGCTTTTTTTGTACCCCAAAGACCCGTTAGAGAGCAAACGTGTAAACATATGTGACGATATGGTGGGGAGGTGTTGTAGTAGAGAAAAATGAGACTCATATGCTATCACCCTAATTTCATAGCACCCTCAGTAAAACGCCGAGCACCCCCATAGCACCACCAGAAAAAAATCTCTGGCGCCGCCACTGACTAGCTGGGATAATTTATAATTTGTCCACTGCCGTTGATCAGTTAACCCTGTTTATTATGTATGTTATGATGTTTTAATCAGTGTGTGTCTGTTTTACTATATATTATGATTTGTTTTATTTCGCTTTATTTTTAAATTTATTTAGGGACCATCTTCCAGTCAGATTGAAATTTGCCTACGGCTATAATCCTGAATATTTATATATATATATATATATATCCAGTCAGGATTGAAATTTGCCTACGGCTATAATCCTGTATATTTATATATATATATATATATATATATTTATTTTTTTCTTTAAATGTAAAATCAATATATTTTGTCCCTAAAATAAATCTCAATTACTATTAAACACTACTAAACAGACACAAATATATCGACACGTCACTGTAGGCCTACTAGTAAGCAAACCAACAAAAGGTTAAGTATTTAAATGTTTACTTATTTTAGAATGAACTATAAAATACTACGCATATCACAGTTACCAGGTTTGGCAAAAATACCTAAACGTTGTTCATTTTGAATACATTACAACACAGGCTATAAGCAATTAGTAATAATAGTACTAAAGTAAGCCGGCATAATATAATCAAAGAAAACAATCCTTTAAGAAACCCCCCGTTGCGGGCCTGTTGATGGAAATCCTAGTAAAGAGAACACTTTACTCACGTCCAGGAGAATGACTGTCCATGAACGTCCGTGAAGGTCTGTGGAAAGTCTGCGAAAGTCAGCGGAAAGAGAACAAAGGCGCTCCTCACTCGCTCGCCGCTTGGTTCCTCTTCGCCAGAGGAAGGTGAGCAAACCCTCGTGGTCACACCCTAGGTCCCCAGGAGCAGTGCAAACTTCCACAATCCACCAGTGCTCAGCGGCCAAGTAGATATTTACATTTACATTTAGGGCATTTAGCAGACGCTTTTATCCAAAGCGACTTACAATAAGTACATTTGTCATAAGAAGTGCATCAATATATCGCTGTCGGTACAGAAAGGATGTTCATAGAACCAAGTGCAAGTACCACAATCGCTAGGTTAATCAATTCCCCGTATTACAGACATGATAGCAGCTACTGCAGTTGCTACACAGTTAAGTACTACAATACAATACAATTCACTACAATACAATACAGTGTACAATGGTGGTCAGAAGAGGAAAGAGGAAAGGTGGCTATGCAGAGTCGAGGTGGACTCTGTACAGGTGAGTCTTGAGTCCTTTTCGGAAGATAGTGAGCGACTCTGCGGTCCTGAGGGCGGCAGGGAGCTCGTTCCACCACTGAGGTCCCAAAACCGAGAAAAGATATCTCTAGATATCTCCGTTCACTCCAAGTGGGGATTGGTAACAGGAATGTGTCTCCGCAAAAAAAGTCTGGATATCAACCAAAGGCTCATAATCATCTTTGTACCATGTACTAATAAAATGTAAGTTATCTCTTTTCAAAACGCCACCTCAATAATTGTATTAGCCGTTTATTTATTTTATTTTTACAGGAAAAGGAGAGGTGGGCAGCTGAAAGGAGTCATAGTAAAACATAGTAAAACAATTGTTGTTTCGACCCGTCATCCAAGATGGCTCAGTGCATGGCTCCGTTAACTTCCTCGAGTCCGAGGTTCGTCACTTAATGTGACGAATGACGTTGAAGTTTTTAGGCTCTGTGGTGACTTTTTATCACTTAAAGTCGCAGAGGGATTTGTAGACTGGTTCAGCTGTTGGACGCGTGCACTCAATAACTCACGTTCCTCTGCTTGCGATCATTACGATTCACCTTATTCAAAAGATCCAAAGACAAAGAACGGGTGCATTACGGTATCATGGTCAAAAACTGTTTGCTCATCCAGTCCCACAATCACCTCCACCTGTGCTGATGAGCTCTAATAACCTATTGTGGGATCGATGAGCCATTTGCGCTACCCAGTGTGGAAACCACAAATCACACATAGGCCTATCATTGAGATCGCTGTGACCTACGTCATTTTTATAATATTGTAAAACATTTCAGTTGCGTTGGTATTTAATTTTAATTTTCTTGTTTAGCTATGTAGGCCTATGACAGAACTGTCATAGGCCAATATTACAATGTATTACAATTCATTGTGTGGGTAGGCTACTCCAACGTTGCTATGTTGTCAGTGTTATATGTTGTATGGAGCAATCTTGCACATTTATGAAGTTCCGGGATAAATAAAGTCCACGCTGCCTAAGCAGTGTAGCCTGGTTTGGGAATGGCATTGTAGAATTGCCGATATCTTGTCTGACAGAAGAATTTAAGTCCACTAAAGTTATTTTGGAAATTACTCTTACTTTCTTTCTTATTTCCTGTCTGTTTTTTTGTTTATTTGCTTGTTCGTAAAATGATTGTTGTAAAAAGAATTACACCAAAAGAAAAAGGAAATTACTCTTGCTGAGTCCAAGGACCCAGTGATGAGGGTTGCACCCACAGTTAACGTAGGGAGGAAATGGAAACAAAAACAAGCGATTCAGCAAGCTCAATCAGCGCTTAGGCATAGGGATATCCTGGGCCATGTTCAGCCTGGGCAGGGGCTTAGGGTGAGACGCAGCAAAACCCTCGTGGGGTAAGGCTTCTGCAGGAGAAAAGAGGAAAATGTTAATGGAAGAAATACATAGACAGGAGGGGATGGTAAGATGTACTAAGGCAGTGTCGCAGGCAAAACAAGGGCAGTGGGTGAACTGGGAGGGAGTGGAGAAGAAGAAGAAGAAGGTAAAATGGAGAGAAATATGGAGCATGGAGGCTAGCAGGATCAGAATCATGATAGGTGCTACGTATGATGTGCTCCCATCTCCCCAGAACATAAATCAATGGTTTGGTGAGGATGAGACATTTACACTATGTTCTTGTGTGTGCAGCCTCTGCCATATCCTATCAGGATGCAAGGTCAGTCTCTCCCAGCCAGGGGAGATACGTGGCGTCACAACCAGGTATTGAAATGTTTTGGCAGCTGCTGTTGATGATAAACGGAGAGAAGTTCATTCATCAGCCACTAGTAAAGAGGGTAGGAAAATTAACTTTGTACGTCAGGGGAAAAAAGGCTAGACCACTTAGAGCCAGGCACAGAGCCAGGCAGCTAAATAGTGGAGGAGCCTGGGAAATGATGGCAGATCTTTATCAACAGATGGCTAAACCTACACATATAGTTAGCACTAGACCAAGACCTGATATGCTATTGTGGTCGGACTTGGAGAAGATAGTTTATTTCATTGAACTTACAGTTCCTTGGGAAGACAGAGTTGAAGTAGCCAGTGAGCTTAAGAAAGCGAAAGACAAGGTTAACTTAAACAAATCCTCATCAAACTTGGTGTAGACAAAGTCACATCGGTCAAGGCGAACTCTTCCAAATTGTATCCATATTGGGCTATAGGGAGCGGTAAAACAATTAACTGAAAATACAAACTCTCCAAAATTTTCTCTACTGATATAGTCTACTGATTTCTTTTTCCGACCCTCTCAGCCATTCCTTCATTAAGCCCTCTTTAATTATTTCTCTCAGCTCCACTCTCCCCCAGGATATATGAACATCTACTTCTCTACTCAAACTCTGTTTTGCAATCTGATCTACCTGATCACCCCCCCCCCCCCGGACAATAAAATATGTGTTGGGCAAATTATAGAGAGGCTGAGATTATAGATTTCATATTCAAAAGGCGAAGGGGTGAAAAAATTTAAGAAATATATTTAAGAAATGTAGGTCCTACTCAAAGCCCAAATCATTGATATCATACCCTATCCAATAATAAAGAAATTTGAATTTGAATTGTAACAATTCCGTTAAATCCTCGTCCTCGTTTTGAACGTCTCACTCATGGCCGATCAGTGTGTTCTTTCTGATTAGCTCTGAATTGAGATCACCTGTCACGCACCCTTAAAGGTGAACACAATGGGTTTGGTTTACTTTTCGCATCGGCCTGTGTCAATCGAGGTTGAGTTTAGTGAGGGTTGAAGGTTTTCTATCTAGATTGCAGATCACTATTGTCACTTTATACAAACTGAAAGTATGCGTGTTTGTTTTTGTGGGCATTTGACTGAACAGCCCAGACAAATATTGCTACTAACATGGCACTTCAAAACAGACCACCGCAGTGAGTAAAAATTATTTTCCTTTATTAATTGTTGACATTTTTGGGCTGTCTCCTCAGACACAAGCCATCAGTATCCCTGCTCTTTGCACCTTGACATGCATGTCGCCGCTGTTAACCTAGCTTTGCTGATTTGTATCTTGTGATGTGTGTGTGTTTTTCTTAACAGGTGTTAGATGACTGACAAGATCTATGGGGGGGGCCCCTTTGGCCCCCCCCATACCAACTTAGTCTTCAAAGGAATCTAGTGCCATGGGACTCCAGTGTCTTCAAAACATCCTCGGAATACATGTGTATGAATGGTCCACCGCAGGGTTGATCTGGAAGCCACCACGGTCCACGCAGTAATCTGCTGCGTGGGCCGTAGTGGCTTCCAGAGCCATCTTTCGGTCTTGGTCAGGATTTGTTACAGTTGCCCTTCAATGTAGCAGGCTACGGGTTTCTGAAGAAGCCTGCTTTACGTAGCATTGGAGTACAAATATTGTGCAAAATGCTCATGTAATTGCACTAGCACTAGTAACCTGTAGATTAGCTTAGTTTAACGTCATTCCGTGCTGTCTCTGTCAAATATGTGGCTTACTTTAAGTCCACAAGGCCCTCTGGTAAACCACGTTGGAACACCCCTGGACAAGGTGATTATTCACTGGGTGTGTGTTAAATTTTTGTTCCATTTTTCACTAGTTGGTTAAGGTTTGGTAGAATTGTTTGGATGCTAGCGACGTGATGGCGTATGTACAAGAGCCTACCGTGGCCAGGCCACAGTTGCGACTGCCACGGCCAGATGGCCTAGTGTGAGTGCAACCTTGATTGCATTTGTATACTGTTTACCATTGGATGTTTATGCAATTTGGCTTAATTCATCCGCAGTAAAGCTGCATTTGACTATTCCAGGGTCGTTTTGTACAGGCTTTCAATTGACAATGTTGACTAGTTTGTGGGAAGTTTTTTTTTTTTTTTTACCCTTGCTTACATTCCAACGGTTGTGACCACTTATGCAACTGGGCTGTGAACCTTGCAATTCTAGTTGCATATTTGTACACGCAAGCTTGTCCATTTCTATCGCCATCACTAACACTAGCTTCAGCATTTCCTTGTAGGCCATTAGCTGACTTGTGTATTGGAGCGATGATTTGGGTATTTTAAGATGCTTGAAAACCTAAAATAAAGCAAAATGCGTGTCTGGTGTGCAAGAGCCAATTTGTTGGCTTGCAGTAGTCGAGGAGTTGCCGTAGGTCGTAAGCCATCTGGAGGTTGTGGCAATGGAGGCTTGTGGTAGATCTGCCATCCAAGAAAGGTTAATTCTTCTGAAGCATGATTAATAGTTTAGTAAATTGAATCTATTCATATAGAACTATAAAATCCAAGACTGCAGCCAGTAACTTGGATCGCAATATGTGGAAAGTCTTAGGCCGAATCTCGATTCTTCCCCTTGCCCCTTTTGCTTTGTCTTTGTCTTTGTCTTAACCCTAGCACTTGCAAGTGTAAGGGACAAGGGCTGAGATCTTTCCCCCATGAAATGAGACGCCACTCGGTTTCGGGTACGTCATCATTCTGTCTGTGCTCATGACGTCATCAGGAATCTTACTCTGCCTGGCCCGCCCAGAGACGTTGGCCCGCCAATGAGACTCGACCGTGCGAGCGCCACGTGTGTGTGTGTGTGAATACACACACTGTAACGCAAGTGTTTCTTGTCGGTTCTTTGACGTGTCTTGTATTTCCACAACGAGACTGTCGTGGGGGTTATCTAAGCCATGGTTGAGAAGGAATTGGGGGAAAGGAACTTTGGTTTGACTCGCTGAAGTACACGAACTGCCACATGCCGCCGGTTGCCGCGATGCACCATCGCCCGGCAGCGGGCAGCCGGCCGCAGGCAGCGCGCGGTTCAGTCGACTTCAGGTTGATGTGAAAGTGGAACCCGACAAAGTCGTTTGTGATTCATAATATCGTCTGGAGGCGCACACAATATGTTATATGATATAGATATCTATGTATTATATGATATTATTTAGATATAGAGCTCCAGGACTGTAACGCAAGTGTTGTACACTTCCTTGTTATTTGGATAACCGTTCTGCTGTTGGTGTGATGGCGCATAACACGTCGGACTCTCGGCTCTGGTATTTCTACAACGAGACTCGTATTGGGGGTTATCTCAGCCAAGGTTGAGAATGAATTGGGGGGGAAGGAACTTTGGCTTTGACTCCCTCAAGAACATGAACCACGACAAGGAGGAGAAAGGGATCTTTGCCGGGCAGCGCTTATGCACCTCCGCCTCCGGCGGTGGTCCTTCAGCGGGGCTCAAGCGGGAGACATTCGCCGCCAACAATCCCTTTCTCCTCCATGTCGTGGTTCATTTTCTTGAGGGAGTCAAAGCCAAAGTTCGCGTTATCCAACGCGAGTAACGCGTTAAAACTACCGTTTGAAAGCTTCAGTTAAGACCTACAATACTATGCATCGTTCGTGTAGCACATTTCAGATCAAACCGAGTCATTATAAACATATAAAAAGTTGTGTAGATAGCTGTAAAATATTCCTCGCTTCAAGCAGCCATGTTTTTTTGAAAATTCCCGGGTTCGCTATGTGCTCTGGGATAGCCCTTGGAGGAGCAAGTGAGCTCTCAAATCATCTTAAAAATAAGGGGTACATAGCACTCAATCTTATCCCTTAATCTTGATCAAATTGGGTATTGAGACACCACTAGCTCTCACATGAACGCGCAACTTCAAGGGTAAGGGGGAAGATAAGGGGTAAGGGGAAGTATTGAGATTCGGCCTTAGTCTTCATTTGTAACAACAGAATAATTAACATGACTAACTGGGTTTCTTCCATTTTCTAACTAGGGGGACTTGACTGGTGAGTCTACTGGATTAATCTGTAGCGGTACTTTGCCCAACAGATTTGATGGCATGACTACAGGGTGACAAAGACAATTATTCCCTGCCTATCAAGAGACTTCTAAAACATATCTGCTAGAACAGTTCCTATACTTTTTGTATAATTTGGTCATGCTGCAAATTTACTTTTTGTAGTTGCTCCATATTTAGTTCTTTGACAGCCTCACCTGCTAGAAAAGTCTATTCAAATCAGCTAAATATAATGAACTAAATTAATAGCCATGAAATGTTGTCACTCATACTAATGGCAAATACCCTCTTTCAGTTGGTGGTTCAACACTGATGTCTCTCTAGGCTTGAGGGAGAGCTCACAAGTAAATTACACCAATGTCCTGGAGCAATTGGGAATACACTTTTATTTAGTCTACCTGACCAGGGACATCTTTGAACTATAGGTCACCTAACCCAAACTTTTCACTCTTGTTAGGTTGTCCTTTTCTCTTGTTTTAACCCGAAAGGGCTGAAATATCAACATTTCAGGTATTCTGTTTGGATAATGTGCAAAACTTGCGGCTTCACTAATAAAAAAAATTGACAAATGTATTTTTCTTAATGTGGTTAAAGTATTTTTGTCGAGGGAATCCAGGGCGATGCTCACTTCCGGGTTGGCCAACATACGTCATCCCTCCACCACTCTACTGTAAAAACACATGTTCAAGTTGAATGAGAATAATAATAATAATAATTCTGCCATAGTATTTATTTAAGGGGGGGGGGGTACAAGTCTTTTGGCCATTTGTAGTGTTGATCAGCAGAGAAATTATTTGTCCGCAAAGACGGTGACGTCGCTTAGCAACGGTAGACGCTGGGGTGGACAAGTCACCGGACTACTACCCATGCAAGTGAACGGACGTTCCACGGCAATGAGAAGACCCGTGTAATAAAGGCCTATAATATTTCTGTTTATGGCATAGATTTCTCCTCAGATTAGGCCAATAAACCAATGGTAAAATAAAAATAAACGCTCGATCAATGGCCCGGCCCGAGTATAGTGGTGGGAAATATCGGCCCGGCCCGCGTCGGGCTCGGGCTCGGGCTCGGGCAGAGAATCTAACACTGACGCCTCGTGCCCACTGCACCGTCAGTCAACGGACGTGGGAAGGCGTGGCTGACGGATGGGGGAGTAGTCTTTGCAGAGGCATCCGTCAGCCAATCAAATCGCTTCGCCGGGTTCTTCCCGCTTCTTCCTGCTTGTTGCGAGGCAAGATGACCCGCTTTCCAGTATCGTCGGAGCCCGAGTCGCGTCACAGTGCCTACATTTGCATACGCGATCTGATTGGATGACGGAACCGTCGCTGCCGAAAAAGTTGAACATTTTTCAACTTTCTGACGGTGGCGAACGCTCTAACTGAACGGACGGATCCACAATGCATTGCCCGTCCGTCCCCATTCAAAGTCAATGGGCAACGGTCAACTGACGGAGGTAGTGGGCACGGGGCGTGACTGGAACTACTTAGCAGGTGTCTGTAGGGCTATATCAGGAGTTAATGCACGCACTGCAGCCAATCAGAATCAGTATTCCCCCAGACCGTGGTCTAAACAATATTATTCACTTATAAACAACCCCTACACATCAATATTAATGATAAACCTGTGGAAATTGCCATAAGTGAGAGACACAATTTCGCACGTTGAGCACACAGTTGTGTGACTCGTTTATTTAGTAAGAGAGAAACAGGAAATCAAAACGTGCTGAAGGTAGACAAATCCCGCATGGGCTCTGACGTCATGAGACGCTCGTAATCCTTAAAAGGGACATCGATCCCTGAACCACCAAGACAGTAAACGACATGCCTAACACAATTGAAAGAACAACACATAACAAAATACTGTAGGTGAATTATGTTACACTCACTACAACCAATTAAATACGGTGATGATTTCTAGATGTCATGGCAACGTCCGCTCGCGACACTCGACTTGCGATCGAGGCATCGACGCGGACGTTCATTCACATAGCCAAAAACAAGAGAATAGATGGCTTTGTTAGTTATCACAGACAATTTTCAACAATGAATGATCTGTACGGAGCTCCATAAGGGACATTAGGGAGAACGCTCCTGGACAGAACCTTAGTTTGGAAGTCATGCTTAGTGACACGACAAATAGCCTACTTCCAATTGAAATACAAAATTTAGAAAATAGGCCTACGTGTCCCTGATCACGTTTCAATAGATTAAATAACGTGACAGTGTCACGTATTTTCGTGAGACCATACCCGTACTTCCATGAGTATACTTAAAGGAAGTATGCAATCCACACTATCTACTACGTTATTTTTTCAGATGTGAGTGCTGTTCCAAATCGAGTACTCCGTGGTGCACTAACCGGAAATTACGATCAAGACTGCCGCCGTGGCTACTCCCCCGCAATAAACATCCCGCTTTGAACAGTGAACTCTTTACGCCAAGCAGCTATAAAAACTATAAAAACTACAAAATGACTCTATTAATGCAGGCTATGTGGAAAATGCGCCGACTTTGGCTCAGCCTGGCTCCGCCTCTTCCGCTACGTAGCTAAGATGGCTGCCGTTGAGTACGGGGAGTGTCCTTCGATCCACACTTCCGGATTAGCCCGTTTTGAGTACGGCATCCGGGTCCTTGAAGTATACTTCTTTTCGCCGGATCTTCCTCAAATTTTGGCTAGTAAGTACGGACAGTACGGGTATTGGAACACGGCACAGGTTTGAGCGTGTGCATGGGTTGAATTGCATGTGTCTCACGCCGAATGCATGAGACATGAGAGCCCTGTACTTATGTGACACAAACCAGCACCGCAAACGTTCTCTCCCGCTTGAGATAACGTCTTTCTTTATAGGTTCATGGGTCTGATTCGCCGATTTCCCATGCTGATATCCCCGAAGATTCTCGGGCATCTTCGACAATTTGGCTATAGATTGTCTCATTACACGCTAAATAATATAATTATAGCCTAATTATATATATAGCCTATACATATATATAGGCAATATATATAATTAGGCAATATATATATATATATACATATAGCATTTGTGGTTTTGGCATAAACATAACTAGGGTGCACTGTACTATCTGCGCACACCCTTTCTGAAGCCTCTCTCTCTCTCTCTCTCTCTCTCTCTCGGTCCCTCCCTCTCTCTCTTTCTCTCTCTCTCGTACCGTTTTGTGGAGCACGTTAATTGTCTTAGAACACTCCCATTCAGAATGCATTGGTTTACATTTCGTTCTGTGTAACACGCAAAAAGTCGGACTATCGTGCTCTGGAACACGCTTCAATAGATTAACGTTCGTGCGCAGGAGCACGCAATCGCGTGATACCGGGTTGGGTGCATACACAGGTGTCGCTCAGGCGCGGAGCTTGAGGGTGGCTTTCGGAACTGAAGCCCCGAATCTCACTTCAAAAGCCCAGAATCTTTTTTAAGCTTTAGAAATTTCATTGCCATCTATTGGAAAGGACATGCAACAGCATGGATAATACTTCGCTACAAAATCATGGGCCTAATGTTGGCTAAGCAGAGTGAGCATACCCAGGGCCGACGGACTGTGGGTGTAAGGGGGATATGCTTGGGGGGGGGGGCAAGGCAGAGGGGGGCCCATGGCAAGTTTCAATTATTAGAATCTTTTTTCGTATTTTTTGATTGTTGTTCAAATAGCAACATAAGTAATTAAAAACATTACTATATGTCATGATGAATGTCGATCTAAATAGAATCTTAGAGTATTAGTTTAATAAATTGGTATCTCGTTGTTAAAAAGTAAAGACTGCTGTGACTACTACTCTGTGAACACAGAACACCCCTTTCAAAAAGCGCAAAATCTCAGTCTACACAGCTGATTTCACCACGAATCGCACCTTGCTTGCAATCTCCAACAGCCAATATGCATGTGAGGTTTTCAAAGGACATTTTTTCCAATCTATACAGTAGAATCACATGGTTCCTTGTGTACTAGTAGGCAGTACAACAGTTAGTATGGTCATATCACTTACTGCAAGAACTCTTTCTCTGTCAACAAGTTTGGATTAATAAAGTATACATCTAGAAATTCATTCAGAAAGTCCTTTATTCCAAATGCCATCAGTATCCTCAACAAAAGCAAGAGACAACATCAAAGTGATAGCATATGTATTATTTTATTTTATTTTATCCTGAAATGTTCATTATATGTCTGAGATAATATGTCTCTATGTTTATCTGTCTCACACAATCAGCAGCTCGCAGATTTCACTGTCTCTCTAGTCAGAACTACATTCTTGATATCGAATTTGAAATCGCGAATCACATTTACATCAGAATGAAACCGCCAATGTGTGTAGGGTCTGGGAGGGTAAATTGGGGTGCTAGCTCAAGCCGGCGATTTACCTCGGACAGTGTAAACGCATGGACCATGCCGGGAAAAAGGCACGCATAAAACGGGCATATTTGGAAATGTAAAGTCTGTTTGGTCACTACATCGACACCGTTCCTGCTCTGCACACAGACCCATCGTATGCCGGATCTTTCCGATTAAACATGACTGTTACCACGGTTCCAAAGAACCATATTTTAATCGCAGTCTTGTGTAGCCTACGTGGTTTGTCTTAACCGTGTTTGACTTTGCTGTTTGACAAAATATCGGGGGGGGGGGCCCTTCGGGGCCTCCCATATCACCAACCTTATGTCCTCGCTTGGATTTTTGAAGTGGCAACACAATTGAAAAACTGGCAAACATTCTATGGTGAGCTCAATCAACTTAGTAAACTGACGTAGACTGGGTTAAAGGATGCCCTTCACTGCTGCATTTAATGAACCTCCTTGCCAACCCACCCTCTGGCGCGGTTAAATTTCTTGGACCCCTCGCATGAGGAAGCGATGACGCCCATTCTTCAGAGAAGCGAATCACGTCAGCATTTAGTTTGATAGCTGGGATTGCTTCAACACATCTGTTTTGGAGCGTCGCACTTGTCTGATAGATGAGCTCGTAGCACTTTTGCGTTTGTTTAATATTGGTTCACACATTTGTCCTTCCAAATTACGTTTGGCAGCCCTAAATGTATCGTTCCTAAAGCAGTTACAGATTTTTTTCTTTTTTTAAACTCAATGCAATCCAGGATGGACACTGGAGTTGAGGTGGATGAAAGATCGGAAGGAAATAATATACTGATGCAGAAGGGTAGGCCTAATTGACTGAAATGCAATGTTTTTAATTTCTTTATTGAAGAAAAAGCTTGCCCTCAGTCAGTATCTTGAAATGCAGTATATCATGACTGAGTTAAATTTAGTTTAGAAAGAATACCTTATTAAATTACTAGTACACAATTGCTTTTTCTCAGCCTCACATGCGGCTCCATAACATATTTTGTGAATGTAATGACTTTGCTTTAACCCCGGATGGTGCTGTTGCTGCATTTTAGCAAGTTTGCATACCCTTCATATTTTGCGCTCCACTTGATGGTTCAACGCTGCATCTCTCCTAGGCTGTAGGTACAGGTCTCCATGGAGATGGCCTGGTTGTCATGGAGTGACCGGCTTTATTATTGTCCCAGGCCCTGTATTGACATGGATAAGCCGTTTTATTGTCTGAAGATGAGACTTCTGGTAGAAATTTGTTATATTGTAGTTTACTTAGGTTGTAAAATTACTTTCAATTTTTTTAAGGACAAATTATTTACTACATGAAAGTGTTTCTTTGTTGTATTCCACTTCAAGCAGGACAGTGCAAAGATCATCTAAGCCAGTCTATCGGACCAGTGACCTATGCACAAGGGAACCTGACTCCAACTCCTGCACCTACAAGTAAATTTTTTTGATAACCCTAATATGTCACAATACATGACCTTTGAAATTTATCCCACCCTGGACAAAGTTGATTAAGTGCTTAATTGTTGTTCATAAATAAATCTTTAGATTTAAATGTGAGTTTATCGTGTGCTACAATGGGGACGAGACCTAAAATCAAAAACATGAGATTACCATTGGCAGGGGCTGTTATTTTGAAGTATCAGTTTAGACGGTATATGACAAATTAGGGATTTTGTAGCATATGCTATTTGGTGGCTCTTTAGATGTCTCTGTATTTTCATGACCAGACCAGCGACCAGCCTGCATTCTGTAGCATCTCTCCAGTCCAAGACGGTGGCAGTGTTAATCGTCCCCCTCCACCGACACCATGCCCTGTAGCCTTGACTTCAGCTGCCAGCTAATGAGATCACTGTGGCTGTAGGATGAGGTCACCCTTATTTATTCATGTAGTATTCCTTTCTTTATGAGCAGAGAAAGAGTCCTATAAATGGAAAAGTGAGTGAGCAGGCGAGAGCAAGATGGCACCACACCAGAGACCAATGGAGACTGTGGGAGGGGGAGAAGGGAAGACGTTCACATTGGACCAAACTCCTGTGCTCCATCATTGACGCCGAAGAAGAGTGGGAGACACTGACCGAGACTGCATCCACGAAACAGACATGGTGACAAAAATAAGGCCGGCTACAGCGGTCCGCAAGTGTCAAATCCTCGGTTGCTGACGGTGAAGTCCACGGGCCTCTCCATGGTATTCTTGTGTGTGGGCGACAGTAGAGCTGTGGTATTGTTACAGGCCGAAAACCACGGAAAGAGTCATGCTTGCGTTGGCTCTACGTAGGAGGAAGACGGACAAAGGAGAGGAAAGAGAAATCTGGGGTGGGGGGGGGGAGTTCTTACACTGGAGGACAAAGAGCCATTGGGAGTGGGTTTGTGCTGGTTCCAGTTCCCAGTTTAACGGGCCCATGAAGAATAAACAGACGCATAGAAGAAAAACATGTTACATTGAAAACACTACACATGTTCACTAGTGTCAGTAAAGGTATTTAATGAACACAATGAGCAGGAGGTCATAGCAAGCAAGCCTGTACCAAATACGGTGCATGTGGAGGGGTGGCTGAGAACATCTGTTTGTAAAGATGTGTTATTGGAATATCTTCAAACTACTTGTAGTGAGGTTGTGACCCTTTAACTGCCAGCAACATCATTTTCACCTGCTGTGTTACTTCCAGGGTATTACGAATAAAAGCCAGATTTCACACTGCGGCTAACTCGGGGAAAATGCACGGCTTGGCCTTCACATGGTCTTAAGTCATCAATTGTCACTCTTAGACTCGGGAACTTTACATATTCAAGCGCAAAAAAGGGTATGCATGGAAAGCAGAGAAATAAATGAAATGGCAGTGAGCCTAATCCTCGTCCACAGAGTTCCTGCAGCTGCCTTCTTCAATACCATTTAAATGGCAAAGCCGCCTCTTAACGTCCAGACCCCCCCACCCACCATGCTCTGACCTTCACTAGCGGGTGCTGGAGGTCTGCCACGGGCAATTATTGTGCGTGATGTGAAGAGTGTCTGTTGAGTGTGTTGACGGTCCTCACATGTTTAGGAATCTTGAAGACTGTGTGTATGTGGGAACCAATTGGCAGTGTTCATAAAACTGATAAAGGAAACTTGTGTAAGGCTCTCAAGTGCTCTCGCTGGTTACGAGGCAGGAATACAAGGGATTTTAGGAGGCAGGAATACAAGGGGAATACATTTATTTGCAATAAATTTGTTATTTTACCTTTCCGCGGCTTGAGTCAAACCATAACATGTTTAGCGTTTGTTAGTTTTCTTTCGGTCCTCAGTTTTCTTTGTGTTATTTATTATCTAGGTCCCCATAAGAGAGAGAGTGTGTGTGTGTGTGTGTGTGTGTGTGTGTGTGTGTGTGTGTGTGTGTGTGTGTGTGTGTGTGTGTGTGTGTGTGTGTGTGTGTGTGTGTGTGTGTGTGTGTGTGTGTGTGTGTGTGCGCGTGCGTGCGTGTATGTGGCAGCGGACCTCAGAAGCCTGTGAACAGTAGGGAGGCTGGGTGCGCCATTAAACAGTTCCCTTGTATTCTCCCATTGACTGAGGCTGTCCAAACAACGAAGGCGTCATTGGTGAAAGTCCAGGGGACGTCATTCCAGTCATTCTTTCTCACCCGTCCACCCCTGTGCTGTCGCTGTGTGTCCGACGTCGTTTCTTCTCAGCTCACTGCTCACTCAGTCTCACTTCCCAATAAATAAACCAACAACCTTTCGCTTCTCTCCTTTGTCATCCACTGATGAATGGGAATGGAACAGAACAAGGATGACTGGGGGAATTCCATGGTGTTTGAACTATGAAACACAGCCAGGCCTAGACCTTTGACCTGACCTTGGTATAGGGATCACTGTATTATGGAGGTATTGCGGGTCCCCCTCCACACGAAGATTCTGTATAAGGGGGGTTCCGGAGGAGAGTCTGTCTACAACAATTATTTAACTTATTAATATTAACATACAGTGTGTTAATAATATTGTGTGTGTGTGTGTGCGTGTGTGTGTGTGTGTGTGTGTGTGTGTGTGTGTGTGTGTGTGTGTGTGTGTGTGTGTGTGTGTGTGTGTGTGTGTGTGTGTGTGTGTGTGTTGACAAATGCGCAGACACACCGTTCCAGATCATGGGAAGATTCTCTTCGTTCCTCCCGCGACTGTGTGCATAAGTGCAGTCTCCTCTATTATTTCCTTCCTTCCCGTCTACCATCCAGCATCCTCTCTTACATTTGGCTGACGGCCATCTTTCTTTTGTCACGTTTGTCCTCCTTGCCATTCCCATGCTGGGTCCCGAGATTGTCTCATCGCGGTGCCATGCAGGGCACCAGTGTGGGTCTGGGTTTTACTGGCTCCGGCCCAGCCCGGTAGCCTCTCTTGTCTATGAAAGCAGACAATGGGCATCAGCAAGAGAAGATGAGTGCAAAACAGATTCATGTATATGTACGGTGGGGCAAGTGGCGGAGCCTTGGCTCATGGTCGTTGTTGAAGTTGAAGTAATGTTCTAGTGCCTTTGTTTGTGATGACCCCCATCAGATCTGAAGACATCATCAGTTGATTGGAGATGTGATCAATGAAGGAGAAGGAGGTTTTACCTGCGCACACCATGGCAGACTCAGATAGTTCCGGTTGAGGTTTCTACATTATCAGGCAGTTTCAGGATTGTCAATATACTAACCATTAAAAATCCAGAGGTCATTATAGGATAAGGTGTGAGATGTACTTGATTAATGATGCAATGATAGCATGATATAGGAAGTGGGATAGCTTGAAAGTCTGAGGCAGGGAAAACACGCATCAATGCAAATAAGAGCCATAACCAAATACGAAAGAAACAACTATTACAATATCTTTGTTGTAAAATGTGCAAAGTATTTGATTTGATTTAGCCGAATAGCATGAAACGCCATTAAATCTGTAAACCTCTACAATCCCTCCTCCAATGTTTCCTGAGACAGGTCAGCAGTCCTCACAGAAAAGATGATCTATGTAAGAAAACACCAAGCTGAAAAAGCTGACGCTGTCATTTGCCTGTCATTCCTTTCGCTGTAAGCTTGCAGCCTTCTCCCTTCCAGCTGTCCGACTTTACTTCTGTCAGAGTTCCCTTCACGTGGACTGACAGCCCGGCTGGAAATGTACCATTAAGGCTGTGTCCCGGACCTTTGCAACCCACTCACCTCTCGACGCGTCCCCTGCTGATACACCTTCACGCTGGTGGCCTGGAACCTCACACGACCCTTTGAAACACACACACAGGAACCAGGAAGGATTGGATTAAAGGGGCTCCTGTTCTACAACCAGGCCTTAGTGACGTCACACAAATGAAGTAGTCATTGTGTTTGATTACTCCTCTAAAATTGTCTAAATGGGTAGTAACCTTATGTATTGTGCTGCTCCGGCTTACAATATCAGAGAATTCGGTTTGTATACAATTGTATATATATTGTGGTGCACTTTGCATAACTACTATACCACAGTATAAATCTTTACTCTGAAGGGCGTCATCTCTGGATTTACTCACTGCAGAGAGATGGTTCAGGGAGAATGAAACCAGGATAAGGATGACCTTTAGAGTATCTAAATGCTAACTGCTTTCTGTCCCACTGATTCTGATTGGATAGAAACTGCATGGTATGCTGACCATAAATAACAGACTTGACTCTTGACTTACGTTTTGAACATCGGTAAAGGTCACCTCTCGTGGCCTCTGAACCACCAGGACATGCATTAGTGGTGTTACCAATTGCATGTTAAGACCAAATGTCCACCTGGGGTATCTTTGTATATGAACCCCATCAAAGAACAGCGCTGTTCGGATGATCTGAATATTTGTCCTTAAACTGTCATAATGTTTTGCATACCGCTTCCAAGGTTAAAATATTATATATTTTTTGAATATCTGAAAACATGACTACCTTTTAAATTTGTTTTGAATTATGCAGGCGGTTATCTAACTCGAGTTCCTTTTGTCGTTCTTTGGGGCCATTACCGTGTTTGTGTGTGTGTGTGTGTGTGTGTCTGTCATATAGTTATTATTTATATATATTTTGTTATGCCATTGCTCACTCTAATGCATTATAACTCTTTCACTTATTCCTCCCAATAATGCTTCCATCCAACCCTTTATTCTATTCCAATGAATAAATAATTCACCAGGCTGCATTCCTGGTTGCCCTGGCGACTGTCTGGCATGGGCTGTTTGTACAGTGTCAGGTGAGCCCCTCATTGATCTAGGACGACCATTTACGCTGTGGGGTGTGTGTGTGTGTGTGTGTGTGTGTGTGTGTGTGTGTGTGCGTGTGCGTGTACGTGTGTGTATGTGTGTGTGTGTGTGTGTGTGTGTGCACTCTTGCAGCGGGGAGGTCAGTGAGTATGTGGGACAGACTTGACTAGGGTCAGGGCAGACATACAAAACATTTTTTTTTATTAATATACAAACTATATAATTAAAATGGATTATTTTACAATATTCTATAACATCAACAATGGTGAATTGAGAAGTTGAAATAATGAAAGAAAGAAAATAGAAAATGACCCTTGTCTTTCATTATAAGGACAATATGCACGCATACATACATGTTTGCATGCATATGTGTGCCCATTAATAAGACATAGTGCTGGTGTTCGGCCATGTCTATGGGATGCATTATTCATGACTTAAAGACGGGATGCTCTTTTATTACTCCACCCAATCAGTGGAAGAAGACCATGGACACACCTGTCATTACGCAGCTCACCGCTTCATAGGGCATTCATCTGATTGTATGGTCCTGCGCGTGTGTGTTTGTGTGTGTGTGAGTGTGTGTGTGTGTGTGTGTACAATGATATGCAAAACATAGAATGTATGCATACTAAAGATAGTTATATCTATAGAAGGCACCAACGGTGCGTGTGTGTGTGTGCGTTCAAATTGGTGTGCGCATGTGAGTGTGTGCACAAATATTTCTGAACGTGTATGTGCTATCACATGTGTGGGAGTGTGTGTTTGTGTGTACAAGCAGGTATGCTGGCTTTGTTGTCTAGACACGTGTGTGCATGTGTGTGTGTATGTGTGTGTGTGTGTGTATGTATATGTGTGCTTGTTCGCGCGTGTGTGTAGGTCTGATTTGAAGAACCCCATGCGTTCCCACAGCACCCAGGCTGTCTCTGCTCAGGGTCTCTCTCTGGGAAACGACTCGTCAGTTGTAATGGGAGTGGATGTGATTAGATCTGACTGATGTGGCATACGGGCTGTGTGCCAGAGAGAGGGGGTTACAGCGTCCTCCTTACCCTTTCTATCCCTGATTGGAAAAAGCCAGCTTTGAATGCTCTTTTTTTTATAGCTTTCATCAACGTGAATGTATCTACGTTATGCCTTCTGACAGGGGAGCTCCCATACACCCACTACTGTACTGAGTTGTAATCTTTGGGGGATGATTTATCTCCGGCGTGGGTCTGCCGATGATTTCACGGATTGTCTGGTTAACAGACATCTCTTTATCTTCTCATTTTTATTCATGCAGACAGACCTGATAAACCATGAATAATTTGTCACTCTGGCATCCCTCAAAATTAACAATTTGTCATTTCACAGCTTTGTCCATATTGAATTACAAGGAAGGCTGTAAACAAGACTTTGATTTAGTTCCCCTTGTGGATGTCCCTTTTACACCCTATAGTCTTTGTTCCTGTGTTTGATTATTCTCCATTCCCAAGTTCTCCTCCTATTCCTTGACCTGTCTTCCTCCCTCTGTCTGGCCTTGCACCCTCTCCCCCATAATGGCTCCATTGTTTGCTTAGGCTCGAGATTAACCTGCCACTTCCCTCTGGCTGATGAAAGCTCATAACATTTAATCCAATCAGACGTCAACGTGTTTGCCCAAGGCTTTTGGCCTTAATAAGGAAGGCAACTATGGCAGCATTTGTGTACTCAGGGTGTGGTTAAAAAAAAAGAAAAAAGAAAAGCCCATGCAAAAACCTGTACGATTGCTGTATACATGCAAACTGCTGATAACTTGCACAACTTTGTGCTTAGAGCCTGTATGTATGGGCCTCTACGTTTGTGAAGAATTGCGTGTCATATTGTGTGTGTGGGTTTGTGTGCACATCTCAGTGTTTACAAATTAAGATGCAAGTACTGTGTGTCTGTGTTTAATTTCCCCTTTTCCCCTCTCAGCATAAAGACTAACAGGCCGAAGCAGACTGAGCCACATTTAATGAAACACACACACACACACACACGCACACACACGCACACACACACACACACACACACACACACACACACACACACACACACACACACACACACACACACACACACACACACACACACACACCCTAATGTTGTTGTGTGTGCATATGTGTGTTGAGGTGCGTGCTGGCCCCATGTACCTATTTTAAAATTCAGGAGGCAGCCTGTGTGTGTGTGTGTGTGTGTGTGTGTGTCATCCACTGATGTTGAAGGTTGCGTGTGTGTTGTTTGCATTCAGAGCTCGGCCTCATGTTTATTCATGGCCTGTTGGAACTTTAGTGCACACTTAGTAGTGTTCCTTCCCGCTTTGATCCCTGACTTTGGCCCAAACATGCTGAATCATGGAAACATGAGCCAATGTACTTTAACTAACACACACACGCACGCACGCACGCACGCACGCACGCACGCACGCACGCACGCACGCACGCACGCACGCACGCACGCACGCACGCACGCACGCACGCACGCACGCACGCACGCACGCACGCACGCACGCACGCACGCACGCACGCACGCACGCACGCACATATTGACGGCCGAAATTTACTTTTTCCTCAGAAGGCCAACTTCTTTCAGGTTACATTTTTTTGAGGTGCGTTATGTTAATATGTAATTATTCAGATATTTTTTAAATACAAATTATGATCATCTTTACATCATCGATACTGACAGTCGTGTTCATTCAAAGGGAATGTTAGTAACGGTATATTGCTACACATTTAAATTGTAAAGGAATGATTCCTGTCAAAAGTCAGGGGAATTGTGTACCTTTTTCACACATCAATCCACAAAAGGCTGACTGTCAGGCAGACAACAGACAGTCACATAGGAGTACATGTGGACCCAACCGAAGGCTGATATTAGTTGAGTGAACGGTGTGTTCCACTATGATGCCTCTGCTCTCGTCAGCATGGAGAGATGGCCGTGGGCAACTTGGTTAATTCAAGTCCTAACACTGGTGCAGGTGATGCAGGTTATAAGAGGGTGTGTCTGTGTGAGTGTGTACACACGTGTTTGTGTATATGTTTGTGTGTGTGTATGAGATTGTGTATTTGTGCAAGATTGTGTTTGTCTTGGTGTGTGAAATTCAGATGCCCGCTCTCCCGGATAGCTGCAGTAAGCTTTCTTCATCAACATCATGTCCCAGCAAAGACTTTTTCTGCACTCACAGCAGTTTTCTCTCTCTCTCTCTCTCTCTCTCTCTCTCTCTCTCTCTCTCTCTCTCTCTCTCTCTCTCTCCCCCCCCCCACCCCATCCCTCTCAGCTACGGCCCGTTGCTAATGGAAGGTCATTTTGTGAGTCTGTAAAATAACGTCTTGGCTGTATCTCGAAGTAAATCATGCAATCCGGCTTGTTTCTTTTTGTGACACAGCGCATGTGTTAAAGAACTCCTAAAGCTCCTAGCTGGATCTAAAGATAATCTAGTTGAACCAAAGCATGCTGTGCACCGTTAAAAACGAAGCAATGATGTTTCTATTTTTGGTCTTACTCCAAATATTAACCAAAATCTACTATTATTGGCATGTGATAAGATGTGATATTGCAGAATTCAATACAATGTATTAAGAATGCTTTGCTTTAAGTATTCTGCAAGAGGCAGCAGGGGTGTACATTAGTTATTAGGCTCCAGGAGATAAAGATGACATTATGCGTCTGGGATCTTTTGTGGGATCCTACCCACTGTTGTAAACAAAGAGATTGGATTACATGTGGGTACGAGGTGGGCTTGAGGGTTGCCTTCATTATTTTGAGCTTCCAAGGTCTTGATCAGCATGTACATTCAAACAACCATATAAATATAATGCTTGATTAAAGTGTGTGTTTGGGTGTGTGTGCAAGAAGGGAATCTGTATTGGATTTCCCGCCTTCTTTCCAGATACTGATTTCTGTAGTTCCACTGATTAACGTCCTGGTTGAGCACACGTGGCCAAGAGAGAGCAGTACATTGGGGCAGAGAGCGGAAGTATGAGAGGGGTAGATATGGCACACACACTCACTAATGCCGCGTTTCCACTGCAGGGTGCGGTACGGTTCGGTTCGCCTCAGTCCGGTAGGGATGGGGGCGGTATAGCCCAGCTCAGTTCCGAGGTCGCGTTTCCACCGCCGACAGTACCCTTTATGGTAGGCCGGATGTCGATCGCCGTGGCAGCTACGTAAACATTGTGACATCATAGCAGCGCGACACAGTGTAGCCTGCTCAATAAAAACAATGGAAAAGTTGAACGCGACACATTAAACCAAGAGCTACCATGGAAGTCGTCCAGCAACAGTTCCTGGCCTTTATGCTTTTCATTCTTGAAAGTTTGGAGGCTACTGTTTGTTTGTTTTTATCCCCACGTCGCCCGGAAGTGACGATTCTGTCGACAAATCAACGGAGGGGGTGTGTAGCTCGAATTTTCCGGCACCCTTTCAGGCGTCTCAGTACCCCAACTGAGGAGTACTGAAGACGAGGGCAAAACGAGTACGGCTCAGTCCGGGTCACGCCCACTTTTGGCAGTGGAAACGCAATCTGTACCGCCCCTCTGCGAACCAAACCGTACCGCGCCCTGCAGTGGAAACGCGGCATAACTCACTCACTCACTCACTCCCTCACTCCCTCACTCCCTCACTCACTCACTCACTCACTCACTCACTCACTCACTCACTCACTCACTCACTCACTCACTCACTCACTCACTCACTCACTCACTCACTCACTCACTCACTCACTCACTCACTCACTCACTCACTCACTCACTCACTCACTCACTCACTCACTCTTTCATCTTTCATCTCTTTTTACAATTCAGACCATGACATATTCAATCAACAAGAATGTAGACTGTCAACAACAAATTGCCAACCCATCTGTGTGTCGATGTTAACATGGTGTCACATATAGCCTCACATACAGACAAACAAACACACACACACACACACAGACACACAGCGCACTCACACACAATCTCACACCCACAAGGTGTGCAAATCAGAGTATAACATATAAAACAAACTTGTTTGTTTTTTATGCCATGTCGAGTCTGCCGGGCCCTGAAGTTTGTGTGCGTTTGTGTGTGTGTGTGTGTGTGTGTGTGTGTGTGTGTGTGTGTGTGTGTGTGTGTGTGTGTGTGTGTGTGTGTGTGTTAAATCAAGGCCCTTTGTTGTCAAGAGGTTAGGCATTCGAGGGACTTGTTGTAAACGTGTGGAGAAATAATTTCAGCAAGCATAAACTAGCACGGTGTAGGGCAGGAGGATGAGGTAACATTGAGCAACGCATCGATCTCTCACCAACCGCTGTGAAGATGGATGGAGCTGGACAACCATAGCTGGAGGCCAGCTTGGTCTTGACAAGCAAAATCACATTCCAGAAAGCACATTGGAAAAGGTTATATCCAAGATTGCGTCACAATACTAATAGTACGATCGCTGATTTCATGTCAATGGCTTCTTGATTGGCACAACTGAGACCAACAAAAGCATGACATAATACAGATCTTTAAGATGCAATGCATGGAGAGTTCATGTTAAAGGGATATTACTTGAGATAGGGTGTGCTCTAGACCAGTATGCTAGCCTGGGGGAACATCTATATCCCGCCTGATGGACTTTGTTTGTTAGGTGTGGTTTAAAAGGTTTTAATTTCTAACTGTGTGTATTTAACTCATTTTATTTCTTCTGTTTACCGTTAATAGCCTCTATAGAGGCTTTTGGTTATTTAACATTGTTGAGGTAATTGTTGGATAACATGATGTTATATTTTATAATCCTGTAATTTGGAAATCTGTGTTGCACGACAATTAATGGATTTCATGATTTTATCCGTTTATACGCTAGTATTTAGTTTAAGAGTTTGTTTATGTTTTGTGATATTTGGATGGTATATATATCTATATACTGTATATATATATGAACTTTCCACGTTGTCATTCTAGTTGTTACAGAGAAGTTGTGTGTTGATGAATCACATCTGGTGAGCTCCTCTGCACCCCGAGAACCAAACGGGTAAGATCCATAATCCCTGCCTGCCCGGGGTGTCATCTGAGTTCACCTCCAACCTTCTCTAACTATCGCTGTGTTGCCTCCGACAGTAACAAATCACATTCCAAAACCTCTTATTTTCTCCCAAAAAAAAACACGAAATGCCCAGAGTTCCATCTTGTTGCTGTTGATGTTATTCCCAACCTTCGAGTCAGCCCTCTTTCCCAATACACTATTTCAGCGTTCTGTGATTCACGCGACCTTGTCTCCTATTGGCTTATCCTCCCATCTCTTGTTTTTCTCTCCTGCTGTATCTATCCATCACACCTGGCCTTTGGCCACTGGTGCAGTAAGCTGTGAAGAGATTTGTGGCTTACAACCATGAACACTGGTAGCGTCACATCCGTGTCCAGCATCACAACCGTGTCCACCCTGTGCAGGTGCCTGTGCTGGCACTCAGAACCCTCAAGTTCAACAACTCTGTGTCCCGATCAACATCCCCCCCCCCGCCCCCTTGTTTAAGATATAAAACCATTGAATTTAACAATAAAACTGATATTTTCGTTTTTAAATAAATATTTGGAAACGAAAATTCATGTTTCCCGCAGTGTGCCTCTCTGGTATTGAGCGGGTCTGCAGGATCGCACTCTGCACAACCCAGTCGGTAAAAAATACACTTTCACGCACGACTCCGTAATCAACGCTTTCCAAGCATCGTTGGTGATAGCAACTTTCTCCGCTAAGGACAGGATCTCACGGAGGGAGGCTGCTGCTTCGCTGTACATTTTCTCCAGCCGCACAGACGATGAAATCGTCCATCGGCACAACCCTAGTAGGCTAGTTTTTTTTTTGTTACCTCTAACCCCCGTACTAAGTGTCCGGATACACCACCCCCTCTGCGTTCCGGGACCTCCCACTGTTCAAATTAAGCACTGGTGGTTTGTATGAAAATATCAAATTTAGGTAATATCCCTGTTGATGTAATTGACTCATTACAGTGGAATGCATTGGTCCTAGGTTGGGAAATAGTTGCAAAAAGGTGTGTTTGTCTTTAAGAAGGCAAAGGCTATCCCATCAGACCATGCGAAATAGGGTTTGTTTCCATGAAAGTATTGGATAACTTGTCTCAGCTAGTGTAAACTTTTAAGGAAAAGCATAATAAGCAATTGACCTAAACTGGCTCCAAGGTTATAGGATTGGCCGTACCGCAGTTGTGAAAGCAAACAGAAGTTCCAGAACATGATGGCTCACGTGTGGTTGGACCAGCACATGATTCAGTTAAATGATTTAACTGTGTATGGAATAGTGCGAGGCAAAGTTTCCCTTAGATTGGATGAGGTCTTGGAAGTTTAACAAAGTGAACAGACTAAAATGAAACATAAGGAACCAAGCTGTGACAGTCGAACATAAAGCGATACTTTGTTTTTTTCTTTGTTAGCGATTAAACATCCAAATCATTCTTGGCTGAAGTGGATGACTCATAGGTTGTTTGATGATGAATCTGTGAACTATGACCTAAGCGGTTCGGGATGGACACAGACTTGTTTGCTTTGCGGACAAATGGCCAATAACTAATATAATATGATATATTAATACAAGTTAATAGTGAATACAACCTGCCTGCTGGCAGGTTATTCCTCCACTCCTCGTCCTATTATGAGTGACAGATGTAGCCTGGAGAAGTGCATTAGTATCTGAACAAACCATCCATGGAAGGGATCTTTGTGAGGCTACGGGGTTTTACCAGGATTTGACATATCCCAGAAGACTCTGTAGGGATCCATTTGTGAGTGCATGTATGGTTTGTGGGACTGTACACGTGCACCTCCTGTGTGTGTGTGTGTGTGTGTGTGTGTGTGTGTGTGTGTGTGTGTGTGTGTGTGTGTGCGTGCGTGCGTGCGTGCGTGCGTGCGTGCGTGCGTGCGTGCGTGCGTGCGTGCGTGCGTGCGTGCGTGCGTGCGTGCGTGCGTGCGTGCGTGCGTGCGTGCGTGCGTGCGTGCGTGCGTGCGTGCGTGCGTGCGTGCGTGCGTGCGTGCGTGCGTGCGTGCGTGCGTGCGTGCGTGCGTGCGTGCGTGCGTGCGTGCGTGCGTGCGTGCGTGCGTGCGTGCGTGCGTGCGTGCGTGCGTGGGGGGGGGGGGGGGGGGGGGGGGGGATGATAAACAAGAAGTATTGGCTTCTTCTACTGCTGTCCTCACTGACCTGTAATTACCTATTATTCTTCATATTCATATTCATCACATTTTGGACATGATGCCTGAAGTTTAATGGGGAGAAGGGGTGACAAAAAATATTTATGGAGTGCTGGTAAGATCAATAGAGTGAGAGCAACCATAAGAGGGGAAGGCAACTATGACCTTTTAAGCCAGGAGTGTCATGTCACATATTAGACCATGATTTGTTCCTCATCATGAGTAACTGCTGACCTTTAGTTTGTATTATTTTCTCTCTCATTGCAGAGCATCCTTTTCAACGTGTTGTGTTGTGTGTGAGGTATTCTGTGTGTTTCTGTGCATTGTAACTCTGCTCCGCCTGCATGTGGAGGTTCCACTCAACACCATCCACTGGTCATCCTCTACCAACCTTTGGTGGTAACGCCTTAAGGTACCAACGTGATAGTGAGAGAATGATCAGGTGAAGAGCATGCGGTGTATGGAGGCCTGGCGGTTGGCTGAGATGTTGTGAGGATCAATGAGAGGTGAAGGGAAGCAGTCTCTTCCAGGCGGAGGCCATGACGGTTCATTTTCTATCCGCCTACCCCTCAACACTCTGTTTTATCGGCCGAATGGCTGCAGATTCATCGGACTCTATCCATCATACCTCCTGTCTCGCCCTCCTTCTCTCTCGTTCTTGCTCTCTCGTTTCCTTTCTCTTTAGTTTAATTTGGTTGATGTTGCTCCCTTTAAAACTTCGCTGCCACTTTCTCTGCTCCACCTGGCAGCCTCTCCCACTCCCTCCCACACCCTTCCCCTTTCGCTCCCTGCCCCCTCTTATCACCCCCTGGGGATTAGCAGCCCAATCTGAAATGGCTGCAGTATGCGGTGTGTAGCTCCACACCCCGTCCCTACAGACTTATGTCTGAATAAAACACTAACCCTAATCTTATAGAACCCCCCAGCTTCATGCAATACCTCCTTTCTGTCAAAAAGTGGTTGTTTACTTTTTTGTGTTGGATTTTATCAACATGCTCAAGTTTGACTCAACTCTTTACTTTTTATTTGAACCTATTTCTTGTTTCATGGTCACCTTTTGCGTCTTGTGGTTTAATGCTTAAAATGTAAATATTACATCATAAGATCTATATTCATTGCATACGAGTATTTGACAGTGTTTTACCTTCACATCCCGTACACTTAGCCGATACGCCTGTATGCATCAGGGTGGCTGGAGTAGAGAGAGAGAGAGAGAGAGAGAGAGAGAGAGAGAGAGAGAGAGAGAGAGAGAGAGAGAGAGAGAGAGAGAGAGAGAGAGAGAGAGAGACGCACAGAGAGAGAGAGAGAG
>NC_079412.1:25898519-25901019 GCF_026213295.1 Gadus chalcogrammus | reverse complement strand
CACACACACACACACACACACACACACACACACACACACACACACACACATACACACACATACACACGCACACACACACACACACACACACACACACACACACACATTCAGTCCTTCCTGTCAGTTTCAAGACTTTTGGATAGCTTAGGAGTACTTAAACACTTGAGATTAGCTGAGACGTGAAGGATTTTCAGCAACACAAAATCCCTTTCTTTTCTGTGTGGCATGATCTTCCTTCCTCTTCTTAGAACTGGGGAGGGGGAAGGAGAGGAGGCGATGGGAATAGAGGACAGGTAAGGGGAGAGGAGAGGCAGGGAGGATAGGAAACGAGGGGAGAGAGTAGAAGAGGAAAATAGAGGGGGAAATATGTCGGAAAAGACAAGGAGATGACAGGTGAGGGAAGTTGTGGTTGAGAAGGCGGACAGGAGACACATTTTAATTTTAAGGTGAGAATGGGTTCAGAATTGGGTCGTCTATTTCAAGGCTGATCTGTCGGCACATTACCTCGTCTGATAACATTCTCCCCATTGTTACGGAAGGCCGGCGCTACCGTCAACACCATCGGATAAATAATAAGTAGAATAATCGAATTGGGGAAAAGCAGTGTTTGAACCTAATTAAAGTTATACGTATCCTGGCAAGACATTCCCCTTCTCGCATTCTCATTGTCTCTTCTAAAGGGAGGCTTATCTTTAAAACAAGAAACCTAAAAGAGCCAGACAGCGACGGAGACAGAGAGTGAGGGAGTGAAGGTTTGATGGAGCGTGAGAGAAGTGTGCCGTTCAAACGTGATACTCTGATTGGCCCTCAATTTATGACTCAACCTTTGAGTGATGCTGATGTAGTTATACTGTATACATAGTGTGTGTCATCAGTGTCAGGTCTGCTTTGGCAAGAACGTCAGTGCAGAGGAGCCAGGTTTCGGTTTGTGTTTGTTCTGCAGGTGAAGCATCCCATAGGCTTAGATTTAGTCGCACCCTAGTGAAGGCATCCTCATGTATGATTCACCCGCCACATCCACTCACACATGCACGCAGGAATGCGCACACACACACACACACACACACACACACACACACACACACACACACACACACTCACACTCACACTCACACTCACACTCACACACACACATACACCTCCATTGAATAAGCCTAATGAATTCTAATTTGACTTCCTGTTTTATTGTGCTTAAGCCTCAAAGTCTTTTCACAAGGCCGCTGCCGTGACATCGCACACTAGGCGGGGGAGGGGGAAGGGGGGGGGAGGTGGGGTGGGGGGATTGTGTGCTTTTGGTTACAATCCAAACCCCATTATGGCCCTAATCTCCCCCCTCAGGATCCCGGCGTGGTTCAGCTGCATCCCACACGTCCTCACAGGCGCGGCCCGTCCGTCATCGCCATGCCGCTGGTTGGCGCTGGTTGGCGCTGGTTGCCGCGGCGACGGTGTCAACACCTGTCAGTTACCATGGTGCCCGCGCCAAACGCTGTGTGATTGCCACCCCCTCCTCAGCCTGCCACTCGACCGCTGTTTGTTCAGTCACGGGTGTCAGTGTAAGTGTTTTCACTTCCTTCAGGGTCGCCGATGGTACATGACCTTTGAACTCCATCACCCCACACCCCCCCCCCCCCCACCCGTCTCGCCCAGATGTTATTTTCAGGGGGGTTGTGTGAATTTCAGGGTTCGGTTGTAACTAAAGAATCTACCTGTAAGATTTACTACTTCTGCCTGTCCGTCTACCTGTTTTTTTCAGTTATGATAAAAGAAAAAATCGAGTTAGCATAGAAGAGAAAAAAAGGATCAGCACTGTTGAACAAACTTACAGCGGAACCCTTCAACCGAAGACGTGTCTGCAATAAAAAAATCTAAAGAACACACCCAACATGTGTAGCAATCAAATAAAAAGTGTTTATCGGATTAAGAAACGGCGCTTCTTTGTACTGTCCTTAGGCCATCTCAGATGGAAGGTGAGACATTGATGTTCGTAGTTTGCCAACTCTAAGCCACTGTTATTTGCTCTCAACTTGTATTAACTAGTGCTTGAGCAGGTTGCGCTGATTATTACACATAGAAACATGCCACTTCAGGGACTAGGATTACAAATGTGCGTGCGTGTGTGTAAGTGTGTTCATCACTTGGTGCGAAAGGTGTGTGTCTCTATAATTATGCGTTTGTGTTCTTAGGATGTGTGTGTGTGCGTGTGCGTGTGCGTGTGCGTGTGTGTGTGTGTGTGTGTGTGTGTGTGTGTGTGTGTGTGTGTGTGTGTGTGTGTGTGTGTGTGTGTGTGTGTGTGTGTGTGTGTGTGTGTGTGTGTGTGTGTGTGTGTGTGTGTGTGTGTGTGTGTGCGCGCGTGCGTGTGTGTGTGTGTGCAGGCAGACACTACCTTGTACATGTGTGTGTGATGGTGTATGTGTGTGTGCTTGTATTCGTTCGTTTATGTGTGCACGCTTGCCTAAGACATAGTTGGCCCCTGATGTAGGCTGGTTTATAGACAGGCCCC
>NC_079412.1:25883519-25893519 GCF_026213295.1 Gadus chalcogrammus | reverse complement strand
AATAATAATAATGGCTGCCGCTGATGTAAAACGGTTTGTTAATAACGCTGTCAAGACAGTACCACATTAACTGGACGGTAAATTTTCATTAAAAACAGAACAAACTACTGCATTTTAAAGCTTTGATTCAGAAGAAAGATATTTTTTTCCCGTGGCTCAGTTCGGCCTCAGCCGTTTCGTTGCTATGGTTGGTTGTAGGCCTATCCAATTGCGTCCAGAGGCATTTGGGTCTGCACCTGTTTGGTCTGCACCTGTTGGTGTCGTCCTTGGGGATCAAAAATAAAGGGCTCCAGAATAATTGCAGTTTGCAATTCGTCTGGCGATGCCAGGATACTTGAATGTACGGTACACTGTGCTGTCAAGCGGGCTTTAAAGCTACAGTTTGAGGGGAATATTGTCATTCATTAATTATTGGTGGGGATACATGGGTTAGTTGTTAGCCTCTTCCATGTATTAAGGCTAGGACAATCATTAATTAATGTATGCTCTACATTAGTACCCAGTGCCCACACATATAGCCATGACCCCAAGAGGAAGAGAGAGAGGAGGGCTCCGGAGAGATAAAGGGAGAGAGGAAAAGGAGAAGAGGAGAGGTACATCTCTGGAGGTCATCAAGTCCCGGGAAAATCTTTTGAAAAATGTAACTTGAATTTTGTATTTATGGGCATTTATTTTTATATTTGGATTTCTGATAGTGAGGCTAGAAGCCATGCAGGTACGGTAAAGAAGAGGTGAAGAGGTGTAATGTAGTTCTTCAGAAGATAAGTAGAGAAATATTGAAGGAGGTAGAGGATTGAAGTATGAAGCGATCTAGAGATACAGAGAGGAAGAAGTTATCTCGATAATTCAAGATCATGGGGCCAGTAACCCATACACAAACACTCTTGTGATGATCCCTTCAAATCTGTATACAAGTGTGTGCATCTGTGTGCACTGAAACTTGCACACAAAATGTGGTTGTATTTTTCAGCATTAGTGCAAAGGGAAATGCAATATCCTGCAGGTTTAATGGGACACAGCTGACCAGGGGCCAGACCAGCAGATGACCGTTGTCTGGATCTGGAAGCTACCTAAAGAGAGACACTAGCCTATAGCCCAAATTAGAGACGGACGACAGAAGATACAGAACTGAACATGAGAGAGAGAGAGAGAGGGAAGAGAGAGAGAGAGAGAGAGAGAGAGAGAGAGAGAGAGAGAGAGAGAGAGAGAGAGAGAGAGAGAGAGAGAGAGAGAGAGAGAGAGAGAGAGAGAGACAGAGAGAGAGAGAGAGAGAGAGAGAGAGAGAGAGAGAGAGAGAGAGAATCTGGAAGAAAATAAATAATACGAAGGAGAGCTTTATAAATGGGTGGAGTGTGTCTCTGCCGGCACACATCTGCTTTTACCATGACAGTCCATGAAGCAGGTTCATACATAAAAAAAAACGCAAACATATTAAATATAAAAATGTTCCCGTCGAATAGCTTCAGAGATCTATTCCACAGCTGGCCTGACTGTGATGTAAGTTTTCTTTTATTGTTTTGATATAGAAATGAAATGCAAGGAATGAGGAAATGGCGGAAAGAGGTCAACCTTGAGTACACTGAGGGCAGGTTATCACCACACGGGCAACACGTCAATTTGGAGAGGTATGAATACACAACATACCAAACGTTCTTATGAGCACCCAAGGAGAGAGGGACGTTTTGACAGCATAACAAAGTGAACGCTTCTTATTTATCCAGTAAATGTTGTGAAGATTTGTTTAATATATGCTTTCTGGCAAATAAAAAGAGGCAGGGGAGCAGGAAAGAGAAAAAGTAAAAAAGAAATCATACCAGACCGTTTGTAGAAGGAAGCACAATGCCGCCAGAACCTAAAGAAATGTTCCTGAGCAGAACAACATGCGATTTACAGGAAATGACAGTTGACAGTGACGGATGTGTTGAGTCTTTTATGATAAGTGTCACCTTGCTCACCATCTGCTCGGCTATGTGTTTGCCAGACGGACAGGTCGGTAGGCGGGACCAAGGGCTGCTTCCCCACTGTGTGATAGGCCCGCCGAGGGGAATCAGCCTCCCAGCGATTGGCCGAGGTTCATTTTTATTGGGATGTTGGATAAGGACTGAGAGGTGGAGGACAAGGACCAGGTGTTGTGCTGTTAATGGGGAAGTTAGGGGGGGAATGGAGAAAGCTGGGCATGGCCAGGAAACGCGGACACCAGGGTTGGAGGAGGAGAAGAGGGAGAGTGTGTGTGTGTGTGTGTGTGTGTGTGTGTGTGTGTGTGTGTGTGTGTGTGTGTGTGTGTGTGTGTGTGTGTGTGTGTGTGTGTGTGTGTGTGTGTGTGTGTGTGTGTGAGAATGTATGAGAAGGTATGGATCTCTCACAGCAAAGCTTTTTCCTGAGTGTCCAAACAGTGACAGTGAAGACTGAAACCCATCAGGTATAGGGGTTAGGGGCGTCTTCCTCAAGGGGGCCAACCGTGGACACTAGGGATCGAACCCAATACGTTTCAGCTAGGCGATTCAGCTAGCCACTATAATATTTTCATCCCTACACTTTCTGCGTGTGGATATGATCCTGATTCTGTAACTTTAGCACTTACCGACATTGTATTGCAAGGTTTTGAAGTTGTGTGTATCAATAAAATAACAACGGTTGACGGCTATATCTCTGTTAAAAAGAGGAATTGCTGGATTGCCAACTATAACATCTGGGAGATGAGCTATAAAAGGGACTCTTGGCCTGTGATGTACTCACACAATCCAATTAGAGAGTTTTCCGTGGTGGTTTTGCTCCAATAGCTCGATTAAGCCATTGGAAAATCATTTTTTATCTTTTCTGCAGATATCAGAAAAATGCAACATATTGTGATACCCTTCTTTCCCTAGTTTGAGGCTACTCCTTCCCATGCTCTATTTTGAGATTATATTCAAGCAAACCAGTTCAAATGTAGGCTATGCACCCACAAAAGTCATGCACCTGTTTGCAAAAGAAGAATAAGCCTTGTTTTAAGTGCTACGTTTAAAACCCCACTATTTGTGAGCCACCTGATGTTTACTATCGCGAACGTCCAGCCGACTTCCCCTGACACTGTAAATACAAGCCACAGAGTCTGGCAGGGCAGGTACCTGTTAGGCCTGACAGGGTTTAGTTTGGGGCTACTGCACTGTTGTATGTTTGACAGATGTTTTGCTATTCCCTCTAGAATTAGGCGCTAATTGAATGATAGTGGTTCAGAAGGCAGGTTGACCTTAGAAGGAGGCTTATATCTGTTTCTGGGAAACTCATTATTTTTATTTTGCAATAACTTTAAAATGCTATTTCAACATCTCAAGCTTCATACCGAGTACTCAGAGACGTGAGTTGATGTAATTGCGATCCGTCTTGGAAAGGGTTATGTGAGGAGTAAATATAAGTAGCGGATCACATTGCTCAAGTTACATATATTCTGTGTGTGTGTGTGTGTGTGCATACCTGCTGAGCAAAGTCGATCACAATATTGAGCATCTATACATTTACGGGGGTCAAAATATCACAATATCACAATAGTACACAATCAGTTTATCATGTTTCCAAATCCAGAACAGCTAGCACCGAGCTAACAGGAGCCCAACTGTAACACTACACTCCTATACACTATGCTCTGGTTTAACTGCCACTTCAGCACAAACCGGGGCATCTATGGAAACCCGTGGAAACGATGAGCGAGGCTGAATAGCCAGTGAAGTTGAGGAGGGGGTTACGGGTGAAGATGCTGACAAGGGCAGTTTCTTCCTATTTTTTTCCTCCGGACCCAAAAAGCAAGCAGAGTGTGAAAGAGCCCCCCACTGTAACGGATTAGGGTGAGCTTCAAGGTGGAAGGTCACTCGGCCGTGTCAGGGTTTCTCCTAATGCCGTCGCCACACACCTTTGCTCGTACACAGTATACATTTGTCAGTGCCAGGCGGACGCAGTGGCCGCCTTATGCTGCGTGTTGTCTTGACTCTGGCAGAACACTGTAGTCAGTCGTCTTAAAATAAATCCAATCGATGTTCAAAAACTGAACCAAACTTTAATGTTCAATCAGTTCATGAGTTACCGATTTAATTTAAATGACTATAATGATATCATCATATAAAAAGTTGTTATGATGATACTCAAAGTGTTTGCATTCTCCTGATTCGTTAGGCTGACCTTTCTACTGATACAAAACATGTCGTAATCTACATGATGTATCACATGTTTTTCATGTTGCACTGCTACTCTTATGTTCCTAACGCATACATTTTACAGGTCTACCACTTCTACGACACACTTGTAAATGAGCTACGGAGGTCAGACATAGTCCAGTGCTGCTGACGGTGTATTTTCCGCCAGGGAACCCCACCGCAGGAACAAGAGACCGGCGACAGATCCGGATGGGAGAGGTTGGAAAGAGGACAGTTGAGAGCGGGGACGTTTGTTGACTTTGTCATAACACCTGGTTCAAATGCACCAATCTGAACTCAGTCCAAATCCAACCATGTCTTTCATTGACCATCACTAAAGGATAACACACTGTGGTGACATAATGGTATCCCTCACCGAGGTAGTGGTTGCCTACCTTGTCATTTGAGTGGTACGGGTTCTTCACAAACAAACCAAATCCTTAAGGTCACATGACGTAACGGCAAACTGTTACACTTTCTGGAGTTGGCCGCGAGGTGAATGCGGTCGTCGTTCAAGTAAGAGTTCCACGTAAACCAAAACCACACAAAATATATTTAGGCATAATGGAATTAAGGCAACAATACACCAACCTCCCCACCAAACACCACACACACACACACACACACACACACACACACACACACACACACACACACACACACACACACACACACACACACACACACACACACACACACACACACACACACACACATCCAGTCCCCTGGCTCGCTGTTTCCACATCCTGTTGCACCGTTCAACGTGTTTCACAGAGTGTGAAAGTGTGTGTGTGTGTGTGTGTGTGTGTGTGTGTGTGTGTGTGTGTGTGTGTGTGTGTGTGTGTGTGTGTGTGTGTGTGTGTGTGTGTGTGTGTGTTTGAGTGTTTGAGTGTGGTTGCAAGTGTGGGGCTATATAAATCACGTGTGTGTAGGTGTGTTTACTTGCGAATGTGGGGCTATATACGTGGTGTGTATGTGTCTGTGTGTGTGCAGGTGTGTGTGGTTGCAAGTGTGGGGCTATACAAGTGATGTGTGTGTAGGTGCGTGTACTTGTGAGTGTGGGGCTGTATAAGAAGTTGTACGACATTTCCAGACATTTCCAGAGGGGTGTGGAAGACAGGGGGACAGCGGCTTTAAGTCCTTCAACCTGGAACAGATCTTGAACCAAGGATCAGAGTGATAGGGGTCTCCCCCCCCCCCCCCCATTCTCTCTCGGATCCTTAGTTCCAGAGGAAGAGAAATACGGGGGAAAAGAAAGACGAAGAAGAAATAGGAGGAGTGGAAAAAAACGAATGAGGGAGAGGGAGGAAGAGAGAGAAGGGACAAAGAGAGTCAGGAGAAAGTGCAAGAGATGAGGGAGGAAGAGAGCGGAGGAGGGGAACAGGATGGAGAGAGAGAGAGGGAGAGAGAGAGAGAGATCCGTGGGACGGGAAGTGGTCGAGGAAGGTGACAATTAATAATGGAAGAGTCGGCTGGACAAAGGGCAGATAGATGGATGCAGACTGACAGGTGGATGCGTGTTTGCGTGTCTGTCTGTCTCTGTCTGTGTCTGTCTATGTCTGTACGTCCGTATCTGTGCGTGTCTGTGTCTGTGTGTTTGTGTGTGTCTGTGTCTGTTTGTGTGTGTGTCTTTGTGTGTTTGTGTCTTTATGTGTGCGTCTGTGTCTGTGTCTTTGTCCGCTGTTTGTAGGAAGAATGGCACGGCGCACACGCAGAATGTGGAAAGAACGCTCTATGACATGTGGGGGGAAGATGATTGAACTAGAGTGAGAGACAGATGGATGAAGAAGGCGAAAAACGACGGACAGCATAAAGTCCAGATGAGGTGAGAGAGAGGGAGTGCTGAAAGGGTTGTGCTGGTAAGACGATGGTAGGAGGGGGGGGGGGGTGTTGGGGATCAAAGCAGATGAAAGGTAAGGTGTAGGGGGGGTTTAAGGGGGTCCTGTACTGAAATCAAATATGTGCAAGCTGATGACCTAGGATGCGGTTGGTGTCCAATGGGTAACACATGTCCGTACACATGGGCTGTATTCCTGTGAAGCTTGGCTACACTTTATGGGTCCATTCACCAGGAGAGTGGGCTCTATGAAACTGAAGACTGCAGAACATCAAAAGTCATAGGATATACCATCATTTTATTAAAAATATGCAACTTGTTACCGTTGAATCATTTAATAAAAGAAACAGAAAAAAAAACGGATTCATTCAAGACAATTTCAGGAAGGCTGCATTGTCCACTCCCACACCAGTAGTTATGGACATCATAGTACCACATAAAGAAAAGCCGCCATCTTCTCCACAAACAGAAGAAATTATGCCAGGACATTTGTGCGAACATATACGTCCCACACACACACACACTTTTTGGAAAAACAACTTCAAAGATCGAAAGAGGGGGAGCGGTGGACAGCATGTATAAACTGTATATAATAAATAAATCAAAGTTGAAGAGCCTTCATAATGACAGGGGGGTGGGGGGGGGGATGGGGGAGCAGCAACAGACGTTGAGTGTGAATAAAACAGTCATTATGTCCCTCTGTTGTCGATGACACAACGCAGACACGCAGCGTCTCATAGGTCAAGAATGAGGTGGGCGGGTCCCCCTTTGCCAGGGAGTGCTTCAAGACGGTATGTGACATTTTGTTTTTCTCTGTAATCTATTGTCCATGAAGACGGTTAGTTATTATTGGGTTCCGGTCATGAGGTGGGGGGGGGGGGGCGGTCAGTGGGCCCGGGGAGCAACCGCACCATGAAACACGGCCTTCCCCAGCCGGGACTTGTCGGGCCCTGACATGGCCACAGAACTCTGCTGGCTCCTCCATCGGTGTCGGTGATGGAAGCGCTTGTTGTTTCTGGTCTCAGATGCAGCTTAGCCGTCGCAAATGATAGGCTTCAGGGGGGGAAATAAAAATTGTGACATGCCCAAACGGCCGTCTGTAATTTGTCGTTGGCACCAGCTTGTCATCGGGGCGCTTCATAGCCCCACGGTTTCAGTCAGCTATTGTGTGTGTGTGGCGTAGTTTGTGTGTGTGTGTGCGTGCGTTTGTGGTGTTGTCACACGATGACGAGCAGTGCGATCACAAACTCGGCGTCCAGTTCCCAGCCTGGTCCGCACGACAGCGATGAGCTCACCGCCCGTTTCAGTCGGACAGAATGCCGGTTGCGGTTGGATTCTACCCGTCTTTCCTCCCCCCTCTTTGTGTTCTCTCCTCCTTCTCTCTCCATCCATAATGGTCCCCTGTTGTCAGTGATGAGAACCATAGATTGGTATCTTATCTGTCGGATGGTGGTTGTGAATGTGTGGCTGTCGAGTCAGTAGGAGTGGATATGAAGCGTGCGGTTGATCGCTGTGTAACGGTTGTGTCTGTCATCCGTTATCCTTGTGATCCTTGTGTTGCTTCACGCCAACTAATCAGTACCATTCTCTCTCTCTCTCTCTCTCTCTCTCTCTCTCTCTCTCTCTCTCTCTCTCTCTCTCTCTCTCTCTTCCCCTGTCCCCCTCCTCTAGAGTGACATCATTCACAAAATGTCCTGGCGTTTTGTTAGAACTTTTGCCAGCCTCCTGTGTGTGGGTTTGACATAAAGAGGGTCACGAGTTGTGAGGGGCACCATAGAAGAAGTGTGTGGCTTTGACTTTGAAATTATATTTTGACCCCCTTCCTTCCCCGCTTCTTATTGTGGTCTCCCTAGCCAGCTTTCTCACAGCTGTGTGTTTCTGGGAAACATGTGCCTCCAGGTGTTATGAGTGTGTGTGTGTGTGTGTGTGTGTGTGTGTGTGTGTGTGTGTGTGTGTGTGTGTGTGTGTGTGTGTGTGTGTGTGTGTGTGTGTGTGTGTGTGTGTGTGTGTGTGTGTTAGTATGTATGTGTATAGTGTGTCTGGTGAAGGAGAGGGGATTATTCCAGTCCCAGACGTCATCACAGCTCTGGATGAAAAGGGGAAGTTCCAGAGGTCAACAAATGCCGATAAAACTCCCAGTTAACTGCACCTGCAAACTTTCCCCCTCTCTCTCTCACACTCTGTTTATCGCAATCACTCGCACACTCTCTCTCTGTCTCTCTCTGTCTCTGTCTCTCTCAAGAGGCCCCTCTGATGTATGCAGGTGTGCACGTTTTTACAACAGGGCAATTAACCACTTGATTGCACTGTCCCTCCCCCCCCCCCCCGCCCCCGTCCTGACACCCCAGATCACATCCGCTGAGCGGTTGGAGAGGGAACCAAGACAAGACACACCTTGAGGTCGTGTAAACACGTCTGGGTGATAAAAACAGCATCTCCCCTGGCTTCAGAGACACATCCGTTACCAATATTATGGGCTTTACACGGAAAACGGTTTCCACTCTTTTGCCAGGTTGGCATTGTCCGTTAAGGTCTGTTGGTCTTTGGGTTCTGGCAGGTTCTCATCGTTCCTCATGGAGAGTCTTAAATTCCCCGAAAATGAATATGCTTGGCATTGTAATAAGATAACAACGATAGCGTACCCCCCCCAGACGGGCTGGTTATTCAATTCTATTTTTTATTAAATTCGAACCATTTGGCACAATGGCAGTTGTTTTTGGATTACAGCGTGGACATTGCTGACCGTGGCCGGTGAAACAATAACCAGCGAAATCAAATCATCACTTTGTTATCGCTGGAAATCCTATAACCCAATCCTATAATGAAACATTTGTTCTCCCTTTTTGCCATTCACCTTCATAAACTGAGCACGCAATTCTGATGGTGTGTGTGAAGGGGTGTGTGAGTGTGGGTGGGGGTGTGGGTGTGTGTGTGTGTGTGGGGGGGGGGGGATGGGTGGGACCCTGGCCAGCACCTTACCCCACTGCCTGGTTGCATATAGAGTACAAACATGCGCGTGTGCGTGTGTTTATTTAACCAGTTTTAATTCTCCCTTAGGGAATCCTTTCCACCTCCTCCCTTCCCCGCTCCATCTTCTCCCCGATTCCCTCCCTCACATCCCCCCCTTAAACCCCCCGTCCTCCATCCTTCTCTTTCTTCTGTTTCCCTGTCTTCTGATCCCTCCATGATCCTGCTGAATCGCGCCCCCCAAATGTATTTCTCTCGTGCATCCTGCTCATCCTCTCTGTCCCCGTGGAACCGGGATCCCCCTTCTCCCCCGAGGCATGTCCCGGGCCCCTAGATCGGGATCTGGAACCAGATTAACCCATTTTTCTTTTACAATACCTCCCTATAGTGCCGCTGCGGGCATGCACGTTGCGCTATCAAAACCTTCCTTCTCCTCTATTCATCCTCCCCTTCGGTCTCTCTCTCTTCCTCCCCCCTCTCCCCATGTCTCTCTCACCCTCTATCCCTCTCCCTCTCTGTCTCTGTCTGTCTCACTCTCTGTCTGTCTGTGACTATTCCTTTCTTTTCCCTCTCTCTCTCTCTCTCTCTCTCTCTCTCTCTCTCTCTCTCTCTCTCTCCTCTCTCTCTCTCTCTCTCTCTCTCTCTCTCTCTCTCTCTCTCTCTCACTCTCTCACTCTCTTAACATGTATTGGTTTTTCAACACATTCCACATGTCATCGTTTCATTAAATGTTGTTATTGAACATATATTTAAATGCTACAAATGTTTTCTTGGTCATTTTAAATAATTGTGGTTTCATAGCACAATGAATTCTTTAATTGTGTGTGTCTCTCTCTCTCTCTCACTTTCTTTCTTTCTTTCTTTCTTTCTTTCTTTCTTTCTTTCTTTCTTTCTTTCTTTCTTTCTTTCTTTCTTTCTTTCTTTCTTTCTTTCTTTCTCTTACTCTCTCTCTCTCTCTCTTTCTGTTTTACATAAGCTTTGATATTTGTAATGCTGCACACACTGTTCCATCTGGCAACAGCTCTCTCTT